>NW_004524636.1:7004173-7026792 GCF_000260255.1 Octodon degus
TTTCTTTCTTTCTTTCTTTCTTTCTTTCTTTCTTTCTTTCTTTCTTTCTTTCTTTCTTGATGCATTGCCTGATAGTGGTCATAACTGTTGAGTTTAATTTTAGTGGTCTGAATCATTTTTATTAGTTGTTTTATTTGACATTGCTTTATGTCTGTATAAGCAACAGAGATGTCTATGATATATTATTATATACAAGATAATATATTTACAAATTAAATAAGCATAAGCATGTGTGCATAGAAAACAGTAGCTTACTGATATTCTAGCACACTATTTTGAGTATTAAGCTTCATGATGTTTTTTAATTTTCATATGTTGAGATTAATTTGTCAGAGTAAAATTTTTAGTAATTTTGCCTCTGAGATTGCTCGAAAACTCCCTGGAGTCAGAGATAGCTCAGAAAGGAAATGCAAACCGCAAGTGTAATGTTATTTTATAGCTAACTAATCATGGATGTCTGCTCAGTTGACTGACCAGATGTTGGTGAGACACTGCACTGAGCAGAGAATTAAGAAAAGTGGTCCACTTTGATCAGCCCAAGTAATCAATACGACTTTGGCAATCAATACGACTCCCTAATGCCATCTCCAATGTCAGATGCTAATGCAAGGTCCAAGTGTCGGTCCTGACTTGTTCGTACTTGACGGGTTAGTTTTGGCACATTTGAACAAATCTAATTCTGCTTTCCTGTGTTTATATCCAGTATTTTTCAAGGGGATAAGGCACTTTACATGTGTTCTTATGAATTGAGGCAAATCTCAGCCTCTTTCAGACAAGACTTCTAAATTCTCATGTGCTTCTCTACCAGAACTTCTTGGAAATGACAGAAAATCTCTCAGCCAAGTCTGCTAGGTTTTGAGTGCAGGCAACATTTTGTCCTTTCAGCATAAAATGAAGACTTGCTTTTGTCCGCCGCATCTACAGCCTATGTTTTCCTTCTCATCCCTGCCTGCCAAAACACTTCCGCCTTGCAGGTGCCAGACAGTTTCAGTGATCTAGGATTTCCTCTGAAGCTGCCATGTTTTTCTTTCTGATGCAGTGATAGTGCTGCGGGTGGCATGGCGTCTTCTTCTGCTACTGTAGCCCAAAGCCATATTGATAAGGAAGCTGTTCAGGTTGCTCTCTATTAACACCATTGTTTGACTGGCAAGGTAGGTTTGCTTGTGGAGTTTGTTTCACTGTCTATCTTTGCAGTGTTCAGACGATGGCCCCAAAGGTTCTGAAAGTACCGTTGACTCACTTTTACTTCAGTCTTGCAATTTTATGAGGACCTTGACTTTTGAACTTCCTGAAATCTAGGCCCCAGAAATGTGTATGAAAATAAGAATTACTTAAATATTTATAAAGGAGCTATGTTTCTCATTTCTCTCTTGTAATTAAATACTGGCTTATTTTTCCATTGAAACTATAAGAAAATAGGTAGGAAGCAGGATGGGACTGAGAGATAATTTTTCCTTGAGCAAAACCATTAAAGATCACTTCCCTGTTATTTTGCTAAAAAGTATATATATATATATATATATATATATATATCATAAGACTATGGGATCCTTTGATGAAAGAAACAATAGCATTGAGTCAGTAATAATACCTTTCATTTATTATTCATTTATCATACAGCAGACCTTGTTCTCAGCACTTTGAATTATATGAACTTAGCCATTACAGAAAAAGTAGAGGACAGATATTACTCTTGCTTAATTTTTTTGATAGGCAGCTGAAGCACAGAGAGATTAAGTAACTTGCATCAAGTCTCCAAGCTGAGATTTGGACTCAGATTGTTTGGTAGAGTGTGTGTGCTTAATTAATGTAATAAAAACATGATATTAAACATTAATTTTTACGAAGCCGTCCTTTATAGCTACAGAAAAGTGGTGTTGCGCTGATTTGGTTCCATAATGACTCAAATGTTACAGTTGCTCTCTGGATCAGATTATCTGTCCACCTTCCACTGATTTAACTCCAAAGGACCAGCACTGACATCTGGTATCTCGGTGCAACTCTTGTGTTCTGAAGTCCCTATGAATGTGTATCACTGTGTGGCGCTTTCTTGAGGAGGTTGGTTCAGGATTCCAGTTCTCTTGATAGCATCCCAGAGATCCTACAGGAGTAGCAGACCGTTTTCCCAATCCAATTTGAGGAAAAGTTCATTCATGTGTAGCAGATTTTGGAAGACTGGGTCTGGGCATCTTGATGACACCAGTTACCATTTGACTTCAAGGACTATGATTAGCACCTGTGGTAACGGTATCTGGGCCCTTTGCAGGGTCAGAAAGGGTGGGTGTGAAATAAAAGGATGTGCCAGAGGAGAGAGGCCAGAAGTGCTTTGTCACATTCAGTAAAACAATGAAATTGATAAAACAAAGAGACAAAGATCAAAACATCCAGCGGGATTTTGCTTGACCATCAGAGGATACTAAAATTTCACATAATTGAAATTAGGACATGCCTCTGAGGATGGGTTTTTAAGGATTCTTTTAGGAAAGAGTATTTCTCAGAGATAGGCTTGTTTTTGGAGTATGATGCATATTCTCAAGGCAAAATTTGTATTTTGAAAGAATAAGGCTCAACACATATGAATTTTTTATGTTAAAGTTGAGAGAAGGATGTTGTTCAAAGCTGACTTTTTGAGGTGCTTTTATATTGCCTTGTTGAAGGTGATGTCTTTCTCATGGCAGGAGGAAGCCTTTAGCCTGTAGCAAGGGCCATGCTTTTGCCATGGTGGTGAGAGAACTTTTCACGTATTGTCTTTTTGATAGAAGCATATCATCCTAGTCCAGCAAACCAGTATGTCTTTACTTAGTGGGCATCTGACAGAAACAAAGCCTTCGAATCTTTCTGACCCTTAACCAAGTTCTTTGCTGGAGAACAGTGGTTTCTTTTATTAAAGAAATGAGGCCAAATGCTCCTAAGAAGAAGAAGTTACTTTCTTCCGTTTAGGGAAAATATCCCTTAAACTTGAAGACGTGCTTATTTGTTCCTGAGAAAACTTGGGACCTCGCTGAGAGACACTCGATGGACTGTTTGTGTTTGCTGCCTGTGGGATAGTAGGACTTCACAGTGTGGAATTATGGGACAGAAAGTAGCACAGTGCTGCTAAGACAGTGGGCCTAAGTTTTAGTAAATATGTGTTTGGTCTTCTGCTTCCCACCATCCTTTCTGATTGCCTATCTGTACAATAAAGGTCTCCTTTTTCCTGGTCTCTTTTCTTGTCTCCTACCTGTAAAGTAAAGTAGTTCAACAGCCTGAACAGGAAGGTGGAGTGGGGGCTGGGTCTCTGTTCTTGGCTCTCCTTTTTCTGGCTGGTGAACCAGCAGAGGACACACAAAGCATTTGACCTTGCTTCCGTCTCTCTAATGCTCTGCGCTGCCCTTGGTATTTGAATGAACATGATTCTCCTGACTTGCTGTCAGCTGGGCTTGTGCTCTGGGCTGGCTTCCAGCCCTAGGGATGGATTAAGTGCTGTTTCATTGACACTTGCTGCTCAGATGTTGCCTCCCCCGGTTCCTACCGTAGAGTGGAGCAAATCTGCCAAAGTCAATGAGATAGTTTATTTGTTCTGTCTAAACAGGCCAAGGTGAAGGAACCTAAATGAAGCCCAACATAGACAGATCTGAAGTGTAATTTATATTAGTGAGAATATTTTGCAAATTTATGTAGGCCACATGATAATTATGTCTTGTGGCACAATACCAATAGCCAGAATATATTAGTGTTTACATGCTGAACATGTATCACAAGCTTCGTAACAACCTTATAGTATAGTAATATTGATTATATCCAAAGAAGGTAGGAGCATAGAAAGGCTAAATCACTTGTCTGATGTCAAGTGTAACCACTGGGTGGCAAAGCTGAGATCCGAACCCAGGCAGACTCTAGTGAGAGTGCTCTAACTGCTTCACTGCCCTTCTCTGTGACTAGTGAACTCCACACCTGATCTGAAGATGCTTTGCATGCTTTCTGAGGCAGTGATCCTTTCCAGAGAGTCAGGCACTTGGATTCTGGTCCGAGGATGGCAACTGCAAGACAGAGAAACTATTTGTATCCAAAAATAATCAAGCCTAAGATAAGAAAATAACACATGTGTGACTGGAATTTTATTTACTTAACTGATAAAATTCATATTATTATGTGGAAATACCTGTGGACCTGCTTCAAAATGTTCATGCCACTGCGAAAAACTGGCACAGATGACTACAAAATTATAAGGATGTGTATCAGTCCTTTCTTTGGGCCTAGATATTTACTAGGAAATATCTCCACAATGGAGGACTGCAGGATTATTTCTTGCCAGTAAAATGTGAGAAGTGGTATGTGTCACTTTAGGTTGAGTAAGGATATGTCTTCGTCTCTGTCTTAGACCTTTTGCACAACTGTAAGAATATTTGAGAGTATGTAATTTGTAAAGATTGGAGATTTATGTCATACAGTTCTGAAGGCTGGGAAGTTCAATGTGGAGGGGCTTGGATCTGGTGCAGATCTTCTGCCTGTATTGTCTCATGGTGAAAGGTAGAGAGCATCACATGGTCCAAGAGAGAGACGAGAAGATCAAACTCTCTGTGTGCAAATGGGCCCACTCGCAGGGTGAAAGCATTCACCAGGGCAGAGTCCTCATAGCCTGAACACCTCATGTCTCGTTGCAGTTACACTGAGATTGATGAACTTTGGAGGTTACATTCAAATTTCAGTGTTTACAGTCATTCCCCAATGCTTGTCTGAGTGGAAAGTGTTCCATTCATTCATAGTCTGGAGAGCCAAAAACACTGGAATTTGAGTTATCAAATGATTACCAGTGGGAAAATCAGGAATGACGTAGTTTAAAATTTTTACTGTGATCACATAATGAATATTCAGAATAAATATTCTTTTCCTTCCCAGGATTGTCATAACTGTTAACAAAATCTTGGTAATAAGACAAGAATCAATACTGTGGCAAAAATAGGAAATAATTCATAATATATGTGGAAATAACATGCTGGTCCATAGATTTGTATTTTTTTTGGTTTACTGGTTGAACAAATAACTGATTTCCAAGTAAAGGACACAAAATATGAAATGAAATTAATATTCAGCTCTGAGTCGTCCAGTACCAGTTGTACTTGCAGTCTCTTCCTGTCAAGGAACTGGCACGGCCTTCTCTGCTGATGACTATGGGTCACTCCAGTTCCACGTGCTCTTATTTCTCTTTCACATTCTTGGCTGGCCTGTGGCCATGCTGACCTCCACTTTGTGCTTTTCCATGCATGGCTGCTTTTGTCCTCATATCAAGGTTGACGTTTCCAACAAGACACCCTCAGATGCTCTTTTCACTGGCCTAGAAATCAGATACTGAGTTCTGGTGCCTCACCAACTTCTCTATCACCATAACTCCTTTCCTACCAAAAAGTATCTGCACAGATGCAATTCAATGCTTTGACTTATTGAATGGGATCTACCCTTCAGTGCTTGGACCATGCTTGTCTTTATTTATTGTGTGGGGGTGGGGTAGGGTTCTTGGTTTAAGTAATGTGATATTTGTTTCTTCTAGATTTAAGCGGGAAAAAAAGCCATCTTTTCCATCAGTCCTCATCATTTTTGGTGGCACATCACACATAGAAAAAGTATAATGTGTGGCTAAACCTCTTGATACTACATGTGACAAGCTGGAGTCTTGTATGATCAGGCCTTACCCAGCCATGCTAAAAGGTCAAAATTTAGGTAGAGCTATCCAAAGCTGTTCTTAACTTACTATGGTCTTTTTTTTTTTTTTTTGAACTGGGGATTGAAGTCAGGCCCTTTTGCTTGCCAGGGAAGCACTTATTCTACTAAGCCATCTCCCCGGCTCCAACTCACTATGTATTGAGGAGCTTGGCAGTAGACTCCTTTGGTACTAAACAATAAAACAGATGATTGAAACACAAAATTCTATGCTCATCTTTCTAAACCTCAGTATTATATTTATTTATTTGGTTTTTTTCAGTCTCCCTAGTGCTGGATTACAGGCATGCACCACAATGCCCAGTCTTGGTGGCAGGCTCACTGCGCCCAGGGCAGGCCAGCGCAGCATGTAGTGCCAGGCATTGAACCCCAGTCTCTGCACTACCCTAAGCAGATGCTTAATTCGCCTAGCTATTGTGCTAGCCCTTCTAAATAGTTCCCACTAAAGTCTTATACATTAATTTTATTTTCACGATCTTGTATCCATCCTCCTCTTTAGGAGCTCTGTCCATGCCACACACTTGTCTCCCCACCATGCACCGCGTCTGCCTTGCACCAACAGACTGTCTCTCTCCACGATCGCTCTCCTTCTGTCTTGGGATCCACTTAGTATTGCTTCATCTTCCTTCAAGCACAAGTTATAATTATTCTCCTCCGCTTCAGGGATGGATATTGAGTTCTGTGCAATTAATGCCATCACAGGGCAAAAGCAGGGCTGTTCCTGGCATCTGCAATACATTTGGAACATTGAAGAAGAAAAGCATTAGAGTCATTTATGTGACTTTGAAACTAATTCTTTTTATGACTTTTAAAAATGACATTTTAAAATGAAGTTATTAGTCAAGAAGAAAGCACTCCTGGAGCACAGCTGATTAATTATAACAACACAACACTGGTCAGGGAGTGCTGCTGCTCAGTTGCCTGTTGGTAGCATGGGGGCCTTCAGAGGGTGGGGCAGAGGGGACAGTACAGCAGCAGAAGACAGTGGGAACAGTTGGAGCCAGTGGCCTGGAGAACAGAAGTCTGAAGGGAGGCAGTGAGTTGTTGTCAACTTGCTTAGAAAGAAAAATAAAACATGATCATGAGCTCTTCAGTCAACCAAACTAAGACTGAAGGCAAAAATGGCAGCCATAGGTAGAAATCCAGACAGTGCCTTTGGGAATTAGTTAGTAGTTTCAAAAATGGAGTGTTTTTTCTTGAAAAGGTTTTCTGTGCAAACCTAAACCTGTTTGTTTGTGTATCTAGTAATATTTTGTCTACATTATGCCTATATACTTATGCATTTTGGGGGGAAGGTAAGATCATGACCTATCTGTTTTTCTTAGACTGGAAAGCAATTTCAGATTCCTTATAATAAAGGCATTCTAAGAATTAAGAATATCTACTGCTGGAACTGACTGCCTCATGAGAAGCGAGCCTTTGTCATGGGTTCAAGTAATTAGAATAGCATAGGCCAGCAGATCTTCAAGTTTAATATTCATGTACATTCTGCGGGGAGTTTGTTAAAATGCAGATTTGGACCAGGAGTTCTGTGGTGTAGGGTGGGATTGTGCATTTCTGCGAAGCCAACCAGGTGACGGCAGTGTTAGGCTCACTTGGAGTGATAGAGTTCTCACTGAGTATCTCTGGGCTTAGAAAAGGTGCTTGCCTGGGACTGAGATGAGATACAGTAAATGTCCCTCTGTGTGTTGTTCTAATTTCAAGATTTTTAATTGTCATGATTATACAGATATCTATGGGAAAGAATGCTGATTTCAAATAGCTGTTCTCAGCTGTCTTATTGTTGGTTCTTTTTTTCTAGCACAATGTTCAACATCATGGTGATAACTATGATTATATTTTTTATATTTAAGGCAAATATGATAATCTTCAACTTTCACTTTTTCCACGTGTCTTTATATAGAAAAAATTGTATGTGTTTATTTTAGGATCATTTCTATGTGTCTAAGTTAGTTTCCATAGTAACGTAAGAATTCTATGTAAGCGATGTCCTGAAGGATTCTACTTGAAGGAGCCAGAACAACAATAACGGCCAAGTGATGGCCAACAGGAACTGAGCAACGCATCTAGACTGGCCACTATCTTCAGAGTTTTTAATGCACTAAGCTATTTAGTC
This sequence comes from Octodon degus, assembly GCF_000260255.1. Classification (NCBI taxonomy): domain Eukaryota; kingdom Metazoa; phylum Chordata; class Mammalia; order Rodentia; family Octodontidae; genus Octodon; species Octodon degus. The sequence continues at coordinate 7,011,987 of NW_004524636.1, forward strand.
CAAAGTACAGTCCTATGAGAGTGTCATTAATGTTACCCTTTTTTACACATAAAGAAAGTTAGGTAGAGGGACATCAAGTACTTGACTCAGAGTCACCCAGCTAGTAAGTGCCACAATGTGGATTTGCTCCCAGACAGCCCCGCTTCTGAGCTGAGGATCTCAACTATTAGACCCACATTGGGACACTTCACTGGGATTGTGCAAAATAAGCTGCCACCTTACACTGTTGTCAAAAAGTACATTCTTCATTTTCCTGTCATGCATGTACCTTTTTGTTGTGGTTGACTGCTTTGGCTTTTAAATGCATACTTAATGGCTATCAAGAACACCTGTGCCACATCCTGGCTGGATTTTGTAATCTGTAACTTTTTTGTGGAATTTCCTCTGACACATAAAATCTGTTAGAATAACCAGTATGAATTCCAAAAAGCAGTATTTAAAGGAGTACTTAAAAGGCACATAGGAGATGTCTATAAAGTTGGAATCGTCAGTTTCTGATACTTGTTAAAACTAAAGGATACATGAGTGCCAATAGTGGTTTGAGTGATTTAAAATTCATTTACAAGTTATACTGTTATGGTTTATGTCTTGTTGCCCCCCCCCAAGCCTCATGTAAGTTATGGGGCAGACATGGCTAAAGGAGCAATGAGTGGCTCGAGGGGTGGGGCCAGAGGACCAGGTGGAGCCTGAGGGGCGGGACCAAAGAGGCACGAATCATTGAACTGGCTAGCCTGTGCTTTCTCAGACATGTGGAGAGGGTCATCCTGGACATGACAGCACCCCATCATTTTCTCCACTGTCTTGAAACCTCCAGTAACTGTGAGCTAAATAAACCTTTCCTTCCCTCATTTTGAGTGCCAGGTATTTCTCCCAGTAATGAGAGAAAAGTAACTAAGACATACCCAATACCCTGAGTGTTTCACACTACCAGTATGATTTTGACACATTGTGGCCATCGCTGAAATTTGGGGCTGGTGAGCAGCGCTGAGCACATGGCGCCCAAGATGGTGTCTGCACAAGACTGTGCTTCCAAAAAGACAGCTGTGGAGGCTGGAACATTGGCGGGGCAATGTCGGTCCTTCTGGATAGACCTGTAGAAGCTGTTTGTTTCTGTTTTCCAGATCTTTGAAATTATTATTTTTAATCATAGATAAAACATAAACATAATTCAAAAAATATAAGGAACAGGGTTTTTCACCATATATGGTGTATTAAGTTTTCATGGAGCTTGGCGCATTCATAAGGAAAACTCAGATATCGCCCTGTTTTCTCTGGAAGTATATTCTGCTAATAGAATTCTAGCTCTCTAATTATTTTGTTGTGTCTTCTCATTACTATTATTGTGCATTAGAATGGCCCTGTCCTGGGATAATGGTGCATAGAAAGTGCAGGGCTTCTGTGGGTTCTATTTTGCTGAGTCTTTTTGAACCTTATGATATGAAAACAAAATAAGTACAAGAGGCGGGATGCGGCTGATAAACACAAAAGTCATCAGGGAAAAGATTTTGTTTCTCCAGTTATCAGAAGATGGGCAGTGTTATTTTATTTTATTTTATTTTATTTTATTTTATTTTATTTTATTTTATTTTATTTTATTTTATTTTATTTTATTTTATTTTTGTGTGTGTGGCTGGCCCAGCCTACCCTGGGGCGCGACATGTGGTGCTGGGGATCGAATTGCAATCCCTGCACTTGCCTAAGCTTGCCTAAGCAGGCGCTTTCGACCACTGAGCTATCTCACCAGACCAAGAGGGGCAGTTTTTAAAATTACTTTATATACTAGTGCGGTATAATTTATGTACCCTAACACACATCTCAGGTATGTCTCAATGAATTTGGATAAATGCATACACACCTCTGTGTTACCACCACACAAATGAACTGAGAACATTTTCATGGTCCTAGCAGTCCTTGTGTTTTCTATTTTAGTCACTACCATGCCCTCCTACCCCTTCACACACACAATGTAGTCAGGGACAAAGATTACTCTATCACTCAGCTTAGTTTTTACCTCCTCTTGCCCTTCAGTCAAGTCATTGGTACATTTTAATTTGTCCCATTTTTTAATTTGTCTGACTCAGCATAATTATGTTTCGCTCTTAGTCATATTTTTTGATATCCATCCAGGTCATGGCTTGGTGCATTGTTCTTTTTTATTGCTATGTAATATTTCCTTACTTGACTTTATCATGATTTCTTTCTCCCTTCACCAGCTGATGGACAGTTGGGTAGTTTCCACTTTCAGATGTTATATATAAAGCTGCCATGGTTAACCTTTAACAGTTATTTTTGTAGAGACATGTTTTCACTTCATTTGGGTGATTACCTAGGAGTGGATTATGGCATACATGTATGTTTACCTTTTGTAGAATTCCCCAGAACTTGTGTGCCAGGCACAGATGAGAGAATCAGGGTGGTTGTGGTCACAGTGCCTGGGCCTTGTGTTGGCTCCTCCACCCTCTCCTGCATCACTGAGCTGGAAAGAGTGAGACAGAGTAACAGGCTGGGTTTTGTGGTGTTTGAGTTTAGTCAGATCCTTCCCTTTCCAGCAGGACAAGCTCAGGTACTCCCAGAACCACTCCCCAAGGGGCAATGCCTGCCAACCTTCCCTTAAGTGTTGCACCATGCCCACTGGCTGTGTTGCAGAGTTAATTCCAGGCCTGGCTACTGGCCCACCTGCACCTTGACCTGATCTCTGCTTATCCTCTCCCCACGCCACCCTGTATTCTTTCAGCTTCACAAAACTCCCTTCTGTTTTTGGTAATTTGCTTGCTTGATCCTGTCATTACTGCAACTGGATGGTCATGAATTCTTTGTTTTAATCAGCTTATGACTTTGGACTAGTTACATCCTTAAACTTCTTTTGCATTGTCTGCAAAATGGGGCCAAGAATGTTGTGAGTCCTCGAACCCTTAATGCCTGGAAAGGGCTTGGCACCGAGTGTGTACTCTCTCAGTCAGTGCTGACTTTTCTTAGTCCGGGCATGGTCTTCTGAGCTTCCCCTTAGAAATGATTGGAATTCCATATAAATATGGAATGTCACCACAAGTTCCATCGTTCTCTTAGTTTTCTTAGTCTTCTAGTAAAAGACGCTGCTAGAAATTGGTATCGTATAAAAGGGCAGGATGAGGGGAAACTCATCAGGCCCTCTTTGCTCTATCCCGAGAAGGCACAGCATTTGGAAGTGGATGCCAGCCCTGCTGTGGGCAGTGAATCTGCTGCCACCTTGCTCTTGAACTTCCCAGCCTCCATGACTGTGAGTGATAAATCTGTGCCATACACAACATTTTTTAAAATACCCTCATAGAAACTGCCAGAAGAATTGCTGCTTTGGTCCATTTCTCTCTAACACTCAGCTATGAACTCTTATTCTAAGACAGAGGCAAGATGAACTACTGCAGGCACTAAAGTGCCTGAGCTCAGTCTGGGGTTCTTTGAATTTCCTTTTCCATACCTCCCAGGATTAGATTTTAAGGATTACCCACAAAAATAGATCTCCATTATGCATTTTAAGGACTTTAACTCACTGTTAGACTCTGGTTTTAACACACACAGACTATCTCCCCTTTCAGAATGAATTGTCGCCAGTGGCTGGACACGCTCACTCTGCATCTGTGATGTTCCTGTAACTGCATGGGGATACCTTTCCCACTCACAGTAGAGAGAACATTGTATGCACTAGGAAGAGAAAGGCCTTTGTTTCTGTCCAAAATGGTGTCACTGAACAGCTGCTCCTTCTGTGGTTTTCATCTTGAGGACTTCAGGCGTGATACCTGGTCTAGCTCTTCACACCTCACGCCTGCCGCCTGCTGCATGGGTGCAATGTGTGGATTCTACAATCCTGCTCAGAGCCTTTCCCTCTTACCCTCCCACCATACCAACACAGACACCCCAGTGCATCTCTTCTACCCAGCACACAACCCAGAGCTTTTCTTCTCTGTGCCTCCGCTCATGGCACCCCTCCTCTTCAACTTGGAATCACCTACCCTCTTTCTCTGGCCTTGCTGTGCGTTGTCACAGCAAAAGGCTTCCGAGAATAGTCTTCACTCATCCTCACCCTTCAGACTCCATTGTGGGCATTGTCTCCACCACGTTGCTCCAAATGACTCCAGTGTCTAGTGTCCAGGCATCTGTGTCCGTGTCACCTGACCCATTAGCACCCCCAACCTGCCTGGTGGGCCTCCCTCTGCCGTGTACCAGGTGCCTGGCTTCTGAGGCACTGTGCGCGTTGCTGTTTCTGGATGCCCCTTCTCATCATGGGCTTCTTCACAGGGCACAGCTATCTACATGAGATTTTCATTCATTTTTACATGTGTTAGTATCTTGTGGGGTAGTTTGTAATACTGGAATTGTATAGTTAAGAATGATGACAGCTGTCACTTAGTGAAGACCTGCCATATGCCAATTCTGACAGTGGGCTTTTGCATGTATTAGCTCATTCCATATGCATGACCGGCTGATCAAGTGGGAATTATATGTTCACGTTACTTACATGAATACTGAGGGGCAGAGAGGCCACATGACTTGCCGTTAGTCCCCAAACTGTAAGTAGCATAGTCTGGCTTCAGATCTACTTAGTTGGGCACCAAAATCTGTGGTAGGAATTATGAAGGTGAAAAAGCATTCAATTAGCATCCTTCTTCATGCTTCATGAAAACAGGAGAGGTTGGGTGAGAAGGGACATCTGCAATGATGCTGGCTTGAGAGAAGTGACATTTTCTGTCCTCTGGAGCACTGAGGATGTTCAGGCTTGACTTCGTGATAACTGAAGAAGTACGACATCCTGCCCAGTGAGGCATTCATCTCATTCAGTATTGCCAGGGGCAAGCAGTCGGGGACAAGTACACCAGAGGCTTTAAGTAAACTTCAGCATAAGAATACAAATTTTTAAAACTTACAATCTACAAATAACATAATGTGTTTCAAAATGTATAATCAGGTATGGACTGGTACTAGTACTTAATTTAAAACAAAAGCAGGCAGTTGAACTGGTCCTGTTTCCTTTCCTTGGCCTTCTACCACATCAGCAGTGTCACAGCAGTACCACAGATTATTGGCAGGGGAAAGTGGGTCATGAGGCAGTGTGCAGGTGTTTCCCACCTGCTTGGTTCTGTCTCCAGGGTTAAACTTTGCCTTCTTTCCTTGAGTCCGCAGCACCCTCTCCCAGTTCATGAGTGTCTTGTGATCTGTTCTTGGCAAGCCTGAGCAGCTCTAAGTGAAAGCCAAAAGCCTAGGATCCCTGAATTTAGGTGTAACCTGGTCTTTCCACAAGCTGTCTCTACCTTGTACAAGTCACCTCTGTCCCTGCTCTGCTCCTTCACAAGAGATGAAAGTTCACTGGAAATGTTGTACAAATGACTTCACATGTAGCCCCACTCAGAATGTTTGTGGTTTTTGGAAATGGACAATTGAAAATGACAATGTATAGTATCCCAATGAAAAGTCTTTATTATTTAATTGTAGAACATGGCAGCCCCCAAGTCCTAGTAAGCTAGTAACTCCAGTCCATGTGGCTACCCAAAGGGTAATTTACTAATCACCCCATACTGCTCTCAAATTCTATACCTCCTCTCTTAGGATCTCAGCATTTACTTGCCTCCTGGTCAGCTTTTCAAAATTACTGTACCTACCATGCACCCACAACTCTGGATAGCACATAGATACTGGTTCTGCAGGTCTGGGATAGACCCCAACATTCACCATGTCTAACTGGGACCCAGGGATGCCCATGCTGCTGCCCTGAAGCTCACACTGCATGGCACTTCCAAGACCCAAGACCAGCACTTCCAAACCAGAGTGTTCATCAGGATCCCCTAAAGTCTCATTGAATCCCAAGCTCCTGGGCTGGGAGTGTAGCTCAATGGTAGAACCCATGCTAGAATGCTCAGAGCCCTGGGTTCATTCCTGAGCATCACAAACAGAAATGAAAACAACAACAAAAAATATCCTACAGATTTCCAGGTCCTGGAGTGAAACAGACTGTGTTAGTCTTCCAGGTCTATCTCTAACAGATCCCAGCTGATGTTATCTGAGCCCCACACTGAGAGCCGTGCTCTGCGGTTATTGCAGTAACCTCTGACTTCTCTGGGCCATGTCTACCTTTTCCTTCACTATCATGAGAATTATGCTTGAAAGTTCTAAAATCAAGTTTTTCATGTACTTCTTTATCTTGCTTATAGAGCTAGTAAGGGTTCTTAGTGGGCCACTACATGCATTTTTAAGCTCTTGGGCATGTGGTCACTCACTAAAATCAACATCTCAAAGACAGCTTTGTCAGGAGCTTCCCTCACTATTTTCATGGCATGGAGATGTCATTCAATCTGTTCACATATTCAATCTGTTCACATATCTGATCAGTCCTTCAGGAGATTCTTAATTTCATAGACTTTTTGCAGACTGCAAAAATATTTGTTGAGAGTAAATGAACATACAGCCAGTGCTGCTTATAAATGTTGTAGTAACCTGTAAGTAAGACACTGCAGCACCTTCAAAGTGCCATACATTAGGATTCTACTAGCAAGACCCCAGCGCAAGGCTGTGAGCATCTGGCCAGTGTCAAACAGGAGAAGCTGCTGTAGTCTCATCTACATGTTGCCCTGCCCAAGTTTTGTTGACTCTTCTGTAAGACCTCATGCCATTTCTCCTCTGGCCTGATAGACCCAAGGGTTATTTGTTGCTGCTGGCTTTTATTTTGTTGTGGGGAATCTTGATCCCAGTTCTTTTCATCTGAATCTGTACATCCTCTAAGTAGAGTCCATGAAGAGGCTTGACTTGATTCCAGAATGTGCTGCCAGATGCTGATTTCCAGCTTTACTAACCAACTCATGCGACAGGTTTTGTGTGTTTGGTCTCACAGTTTGTGCCAACTGGGCACCATATCCTTTGCCTCCCCTCTTCTTTGCACACAAGTATGGAAGAGAACATTTTATTCTGCTCCTGAGGGTGGGACCAGTCAATCTATTTATGGGATCTGAGATAAAACTTGTTTTCTCTATTGCATGAAGATCTGGCTTTATCTGCATGCAACCTTCTCCTTCATTTTCCTATTTCATACTGAACTTCTAGGCTTCTGGTGGCATCTGTGGGCATCTTGTTCATCCTTTCTGGTATTATCTCCTAACACTGTGGCACATTCATTCTTACTATTTTCCACAGTCAGAAACCTTTATGCCTTCCTACCTTCCTCACTTAGTTCCTTTATGTTTCAGTTCTGTTAGCCAAAGGAACAGAACCTATAGAACATAAGTGTATATTATTACAGGAGACTGAAGTTCTGGAGTCTGATGCCCATGAGAAGGGCAGCAGCACGAAATGCACCTGCTCAGGAGCAACCAGGCATGCAAGCTGTCCCACACACTGTTCCTTTAGGACCCTTGCCTATTAGATGTCACCTCTATGTTCAAGTGTATCTTACCCACCCATTCCACTGAACCACTTCTCAGTCACTTCTGGAAACGCTGTGACAACACATCTAGAAGTGTGTTTTCCCAGTTGCTTAGGTTTCTTTCTACTATGACAAATTTACAACCACAGTTAACCATCAAACCTCTTCCCAAAACATCCTCAACAGTGCATCTTCTCTTGTTGCCCCATCTCAACTAGATGAATAAAGCCCACATATGCATACCTTCCCAGATCTTAAATGAAATCCCACTAAACCCAATGAAAATGAGGTGGTCTGTTGTGCCCAGGGGCATTTGACTATAAGTCTTCTCCGTTTTTCTTTTGTCTGGTTTTTATAGGAATGTATGTGTGAGGGAGAGGGGAGGGATTTGCTGTAGGCAAATATTTGAACATTCAGAGAATTAGGGGAAGCGAGGATATAAAGCTTGATAAAAGGGGGAACAGTTGATGCAGATTTGGCATGCTGAAAGGAATGTTTGCCTTTTAATGATCTTCACTTTCTTCTTGCAAGTATGACCTAAGGCAATTAAAAACAGAAAGCTGTTCTAACCAAACTGACAATTATTGTATGGTGTATGTGGCACACTGTATGCTCATCATATTGTTAGAAGTTTGAAAAACAAAAAGAGCTTCTTAAATGTCAAGGTCCTCTTCTTTCACTCCTCCCATCCCCTGGCGGGAGGGAGGAAGAGCTGGGCTGCTTTTGCTCTAAGTCTTTTGGGGTTGCCACAGATGCATCAGAAATGTTTGAAACAAATGCAGCAAGGTGCTTGGTTCTCTTTCATTCTTTATTTCCCTTTGTATTTCCACACATTGCTACCTTCGATGGATAGCATGTATTGCTCAGAGGCTCAGACGTCAGTGGCAGAGCACAAGCTTAGCATATATGAAACACATGGTTCAGTTCTCAAAACCAAATGAAACAAGCAAACAAACACCGAAATCCTCCCAAACATGGTGTATTGTTCACAACAGGGACTAAGCCATGGGTTTGCTATGTTGATGAGGGACACTACTTCAATGACCCTAAGCCTAAAAGAAAGTTCAAAAAAAAAATCATTAGATTTGATGAAAAAACTATTTTTGCTGTTGCTCTTTTGCTACTACTGGGCAACTGAACTTGGAACTACATTCCCAGACCCTTTGGTCTTTTTTTTTTTTAGGCAGGGTTTAGTGAAGATGTGAAAGAGGTGACTTTTTTTTTTTTTTTTTTTTTTTTGGGAAGGGTCTCACTACTAGATCAGACTCATAGTCATCTGCCTGTTTACAGCCTCCCAAGAGCTGGGATTACAGGCGTGCATTAGCACGCCCAGTCTCAATTGCTGTCTCAGTGCACCCTGGGGGCAGGGCTGGCATGGCAGGCTCGGGGATCAAACCCCTGGCCCCTGCTCCTGCTTGCAGGCACTTTAATCCACTGAGCTATTTAGCTGTCCCTGAAAGAGGTGACTTTTCATTGTGTCCATCTCTCTCCTTTATAGCTGAGAAATTGGAAACATGGAGTTTCAGATGGTATGAATTGCCTGACCAGGCCCTCTTGCTGGTAGTACATGAACTTTCCCTTGTGCTACTTTCTGCTCATCAAATGCCAATACTGCTCCACCAGAATAGAACAGAGCATGTCTCCAGAATTTGCCAAATGCCTAGATCTTCAGGCAGGGTGGGAAGGGAGGCAGCCAAATTATCTGCTCCTTGCTTAGATCTGTAGATCTAGAGACAAGTAACCTGAAGGTGTGCTGGGCAGAAGCTGGATCTCTCTGTAAAACTTACTCAAGCACGAACAAGAGAAGAAATACACTGGAAAATAAAAATGACTTTCTTTTCATGATGTCAGCATTTCTTCTCTGCTGTGTGTATTTCATCTGAAATTTTAAATATCATTTTCTTCAAGCATCTAATTTGACAGAAGAGAGAAGATTCCATGATTCTACCATGAAAAGTCCAGGGGAGCTGAGCATGATCCTCACACAGAGGAAGGAGGGCAGAGATATTCCCCTTTCACTTTAGAGTATGACAAAATACTCAGTCATGGAAAGAGATTTCAAAGTGCCCTGGACTTGGATTTCCCTTTGTTTCTTCAGTTCTGGGGATCTAACTCAGAGCCTCATGCATGCTAGGTTTCAGACCCTGTTACATTTTTAAAAGGAAGTAACTATGACACATGGTGTATTATAGAGACAGTAAAATTATTTGAAATATCACTTCAAAACTACAGGAGCAACTATAATAATTTCAATCTTTTCTTTTAACAAAGTTCACTTCCTTGATCTCTCTCTCTCTCTATTTCTGCCTGTGAAACTCAATCCCTCCTAGCCCCTCATGATAGAAGCCCAGTACAGGAGGAAGATAATTAAGCAAGTCTGATTTGCAGGACTTGAATAATTTATCACTAGGGTTTTTGACGTTTTAAGAATGTCATACTGGGCTGGCCAGATAAAAATCAGCTTTAATCAGTAGATTAAAGCTCCTGCTTAGGCAGATGCAGGGGCTGGGGGCTTGATCCCTGGCCTGTTGTGCTGGCCCCACCCCCAGGGGTACACTGAGATGATGAATAAGACTGGGCATGGTGGTGTGGTGGTACATGTCTGTAATCCCAGCACTTGGGAAGCTGAAAAACAGGAAGGATCACTACAAGTCCTATCTGTGTAGTAAGACCTTATAAACCTTGTTCTAAATACATTAAAAAAAAAAAAAAAGAATGTCATACTGACCATGTTCTTGTTTGCTTATGAGAAAAAGACAGTTCAAGAGAAGTGCTCCGGAGCAAGGCCTCTTGCTTAATAATGATTTAATTTATACTGTTTACTGGCACTCTCATCTTTTTTAGTTGACAGAGCCTAAATTGTACCATTTTCTAAATAATAATTAATAATAATTTGTACTATTAAAAACATACCTCCTTATTGTTATATTTTATTGTTGCTACATTAGTAGCAAGCAAAATTCTGTCCCAGAACACTTAATCTGCTTTAAAAAAAAACTAGAGGACTGAGAACTTGAAAATAAGATGAAACATAAGGAACAAGAATTGTCTTAAATTAATTTCAATCTAATTCCATAAATAAATCTTTGGATTTAGTTTTAAGTCATTAGAAAACAAAACAGTCCAGTTCCTTAAAAAGCCAGATAGAAAGATGGTAAATCATTTCATAGGAAAAAATTTATGAGTATTTGAGGGGAAGAAGAAATGAATGTTGAGGGTTTGCTCAAGTTTCTGTTGGGAACTGGTAGTTATAGTCATAATTGAGAGAAGATAGTTTGGAGCCAAGCTATTTGGGAAGCAGATCATAGGACAAGCCCAATGAAATACAGATTTATTCATTCAGTAGCTCCATTGTCTTTAAGCAAAACTTTGTTCAGTTGTCAGAATCTACAAGCAATACTAATGGAAACTTCTGCAGAAAGCAATATTCTTCTACAGACAGGAGAAGTCACTTAACAATTAATGTAGCTTCTGTTCTCCCCATGCATTTCCCAGCATCCCTTGCAGCTATGTATGCCACTGAAAGTGAAAGGTCAACCTATGAGAATGTTGCAAAATTTTTCAGGGGAGGCATGTGCAGCTTCATCTTTTCCTGTTTGCTTCAGGCTGAAATGTTGCCATTGTGAGTTGTGTTATGGGCATCTCTACCATGAAGGAAATACTGCCTACTAAGATTTGAGAGGCTGTTGGAAAAAGCTGAAACCCTAAAAACTGTGATACTTCCTTACCAACTCTGGACTTCTACACTTCTTGTATGTGAGAAAGAATTAAGTATCTATCTTCCCTGAACTGCTGTTATCTTATTTTCTCTTTTCACTTAAGGCTGAACTGAAGATTAACTGACATACATTTACTGTGAGTGTAAACTAGATACTTAATATACATTTATGAATTTGTTTTATTTCTTTAGTTCATACTGAAACTAGGGCAGTGTCTGTGCTTACAACAGAAATTAATCAAATATAGTTGGTTATATATGGATTGCAAAGGAATATGAAATGGAATTTTGGCTCTGAGGAATCTTTTTCAAAGTAAAGAGTACTTTCAAAAGTCTATGCATACATGCATGTCTACATATCTAACCACCCATCTATCTAAACATAAAATAATACATTCAAAACAAAAGAAGACATTCCATCATTTAACAGTTCAATCTTGTAGAACCAGTGGTACCGGGAGCAAAACAGCCAGCACAGAAAATATAATCAACAGTATGTCAGAGAGAACAGCTGAAAGGGAAGGATTTGGGCAGTAAACCTGTTGGTAAAGATTAGAAAGAAAGAATATATGACAAGAATAGGAAATGGGATATTATGAATATATTGTGAACCGACTAAAAGAATTTAAGGATATCCAAATATACCATATTTGCAGCAAAATTCTGGCTAAAGGATCTTCTGCTAGAGCTCATTTCCTTGACAGAATGCAAGAGTTACCAAGCAGGGCTCATGGTTCCACAGGTAGCGTTTCCAGGAAAACTGGAACACTCACATTGCTTGGTTTTAAGACTTACTGTAAAACTACCATAATCCAGACAGTATACTATTGGCAGAAGAATAGACATGTCGACCAATGGGACGTAGTAGAGAGCCGAGCTCCCAATAGACATGTGTGGTCAACATACAGGACAGGCTTTGTGAAAACAGTAGTATAAGAACAATTCATTAAACAAAGTGTAAGCTTTTCAATGAATCTTCCTGTAACAAATGGGTCACCACACACCCTCAAAAAACAGGAGCAAGGATATAAATGTACAATTCAGTAAAACTTGTAGTAGAAAAAAAGGAGAACTTTTGGATTTGTGGATGAGTTTTTAGATAAAATGACAAAAACATGATGCATGTAGGGAAAAATTTGTTGAATTTGACTTCACTTATATTAAAAAGTTTTGTTATGCAAAAAATCATTAAAAGAACTCAACAAAATATACATGCTGCTATATATAGCAGCATAATTTATAGTAGCTAAGTCTTGGAAACAACCTAAATGCCCATCAACTAAGGGATGGACAAAAAAGATGTGGTATTTTTATATTCAGCTATATAGAAAGAGGCTTTTACAGGTAAAGAGGCTTTTACAGGTCAAATGGCTACAACTAGAGACCATTCTCATAAGTGAAATAAACCAGACCATATATGTAAACATCATATTGTCTTCTTAGTGTAAGAAACTAAAAAAAAAGTAAAGGAGATCCAACAGATATTGTGAAAGAGAAAGAAACTGCTCAAAAATAAAAAAGAACAACTGGGATGGGGGAAGGAAGAAAAGAAGGAAGATAGATAGGTAGATAGATAGATAGATAGATAGATAGATAGATAGATAGATAGATAGATATATGCTAAGATAGATACATAGTAGCTAAGATAATTGTACTACTAATTTCTATTAGTTCATTGAAAGGAAGTTATTGTTTATATTGTTTGATCAGTCTTATATGCCTTTATCTGGTATTCTGAGCAACTACTTTGAAGATAACAATGTGCCATACAATAATAGTTGGTAATTTTGTATCATCTTGTTTTGAAATTCTGTATCGTTTTATTATTTTTAATGTCTTTAAAAAAGAAGGCATTTGAGAAGTTTCTTATAATACTAACCATGTGCTTGCCACTTAGTTAACAAGTATATTCCTATGCACTTAGCCAGCTGATTGGAGACTTTGTGTCCACTGGAAGCCCCATGTGAAAATGTTTGGAAAAGCCATACAGAATAGCTCCAAATTAGAGAGGAGTAGGTTACATTTCAATAAGTGAATGGATAAACAAACCTAGAGGTGTGCCATGGGGTATTATTGAGTGATCAAGGGGACGTGTCTATGGAGCCATGCAAGCATGTGGATGAACACCAAGTACAGACTACTAAGAGAAATAAGTCTGTCTAAAAAGTGAAATGTTGAAATCATAGATACATGTACTGTGCATTTATTTTAAAAAAATCATAGAAATTTATAGCAATGAAAATGTACCTTAAGGTGTTCAAATTTTTAAAGAATCACTGTGGAGACCAAGGGACTCCCAAGATGGAATGCTGATTGTGACAAAAGAATTAACTGTATCACACATTTATAAAACAACTTTACTAAGGGAAGCTGGCGAGCTATGTCTACGGTGAATAGAATCTATGAAACTAAAAAGAAAAAGTGTCTTTAGTCAATAAAGTTGTATTCCATGGAGGAGGAATATGTTAATTATTTGAAAACTACTTACAGACATAATGAAAAATAATTGGGTGAGGAGCTGATGGTGGTAACAAGGATTTTTACTGATAATAGGCAGTAATAGAACAAAGGGAGAGAGCTAGAGTGGCCTGTGTATTCACAGTGTACGGTTTAGTTTCATGTAGATGCAGATGGATAAACATAGAAACAGTTATACTTGTGTATGTATTTATAGATTCAAATACACATGTATTTCTAAACTTCATAAAAAATCGTATCTCTGTTGCCTTTTTTACAAACCCATAAGCCCAGTCTAACCATGAGAAAAACATCATATACCTTATTGAAAATACTGTACCCAATGCCTAACCAAGATTGTGAAGGTCATTAAAAAAAAAAGAAAAGAAATCTTAAGGCACACAAAATAGAGGCCCAGAACAGAAGTGAGGATCAATAAAATAAGGTTTCCTGGATAGGATCTTGGAATAAAAATGGACAGTACATCAAATCAAAGGATGGAAGTTAATCAGTATAGAGCATCAATATTTATTAATTCCACCACATGTTCCACACTAATATAAAGTGGTAATATAGGCCCAAGAGAGTGTGACATGTAATTCTGAATGACTTTTCCAAATATCTAAAACCACACTTAAATAAAATATTTTGTTTTTATTTAAAGAAAGTTAAAAAGTATCTACACTTGAATATAGAATGAAGAGTATCAGGCGTTGGTTGTGAGTGGAAAATGGAGAGGCATCACTGAGTAATTTCAGCTAGAGAAGGTGGAGAAAGCTCCTGAGCTACATGGTAATGCGGTAGCACAACATTATGAATTCGCTTAATGCCATTGATTTAGACACTTAAAATGACTAAAACAGGAATTTCTATGTGAAGCATATTTTATCAAAATCAAAGATATCTAGAAAATTCCCAACATGTAGAAAATTAAAGAAGAGAAAATTCAGAAAGACTGAAGTGATGTTTAAAATAGAAAGAGAGAGAGAGAGAGAGAGAGAGAGAGAGAGAGAGAGAGAGAGAGAGAGAGAGAGAGAGAGAGAGAGAGAGAGAGAGAGAGAACAGTAGGTTTGGCAGGACAAAATCCATGGGGGAAAATATTTTTATGACTGGAACATCAGGGAAGAAACTTGCAAAGAAACCACAAAGAAGAAGGTAGTCGTGAAAGCTTGGGTAATTGTACTGTAGATTTCTACTGATAGATGGAAAGAAGCAGTTCATGCTTAGTTGTTGTTTTTTTTTTTTTT
>NW_004524636.1:7027431-7041054 GCF_000260255.1 Octodon degus
AGAGAGAGAGAGAGAGAGAGAGAGAGAGAGAGAGAGAGAGAGAGAGAGTAACCAGATGTTATATTTATGGACTGTCATTGAGAAGCCAGACATTGTCTATTTTATACATCATTGTTAAGCTTCATAGCACATTATATACCAGTACTATTATTTCTACTCCTGGTCTCACATTTAAGATCAATGTTTATGTCACTGACCTGAATTAACTGGTAGCTCTGAAAATTCCTACACACATAGAAATAAGCAGATTTTTTTCAGGAGGACTGTATAACATTTCTGTGAAATTAGCTTATCCCATTTATGTTAGAGAATGCTTGCTGCACACTTAATGCATTTTTGCCTAGCAGCTCAGAGAAATGAGTTAGCCAGGTGTTTTGAGGTCTCTCGGCAATATGAGAGTATGCAGTCATCCAGTGGAACCTCATCATATAAGGCACTAGCTGTAGGATTGCACCTTGCTTAGTTTCACTATCAAAAAAATAAGAATAAGATCGATTCCTTGCCTTCTTTTACATTTTTAAATATTTCTTTACCCTATGATTCTTTATGACTGAAAAATATGTTCTTTTAAAAAGTCATATAAGCTCTAGATTAATGGAAGCATCTTAGTTGTTACATTAAATGAACTCCAGGATTTCAGTAGTTTAACATAAAAGAAAGCATTTCTTACACATGCATTAGGACAGTGTGAGTGTTTTTAACAATAAGATGTCCTTCTTCTGCTGGTGACTCAGGTAGACTGTCTGATCCAATGCTTTCCCATATACTCTCAGAAGTCTCTGCCTTCTGCACAAAGGAAGAAGGAGAAAGAACAAGGCCAACAATGGCCTTTATCTCTACCACGCATGCGCCACACACGGGAACCACTCCTGTACCCTCCCAAAATGCTAGGGGCACCATGAAATGTATTGCACCTGAGGAAGCAATTCCCCTGCACTTCTCAGACCTGTGTAAGGTCAAATTCAAATCTGAATGACGAGCCCGCCTCCTCTGCCTCGACCTCTGCACAGTTGCCATGCTGCTGGATTTGCAAATCCACTAACCTGTGTGGGAAGGAGACTGGTGACGCTGTTATGAGATCTCCTTCAGTGGTCACCATGGGGAATGGTGACAGTCAAGACTTCGGTTTTCTATACCCTTAGCATTAGAGGACATCACAGCAAATTATTTGAAAGATACATTGGGAAGGGTGTATATTCCTGTTTATTTTTAAAAACTATTTCTGTTAATGAATGATTAATTTTATGAGTTTTATTATATCAAACAATGTGGACTTCACATACCAACAGGAATCAATAAAATAAAATATTACATCTTTAATATGTCATGAGTATTTAGAATAAATACCACCATTTTCAACATCAACTATTTATTCACTTACAAGATCTAAGAAATGAAGTATAAATTTCCTATGTGAGCATCTATGAAAATACAAACAAAACTCCATCACAGAAGTAATCTTGGCTTTAATTCTCACACTTAAGACAGTCTTTACACATGACAACAGCGTGTTCCATGCACAAGTCTCACTTACACCAACAGCATGTGTGCTTGGTTTTCCTTTCATGTTTGTCAGATCCTACTTGTCACCTTTCTGTCTCGCTCTTTGTTCAGGAGCTTCCTTTTGTATTATCCAATATGCACTTAGCAGAACAGCGAAATGTCAATAAAATAAAACACCAAATGTGTACTGAGTATTTAGAATAAGCACCAACGTTTTCTACATGATTGTTTGCTGACTAAATCTAAAAAGCACCAGCAAAAATAAATTCCTGTATGAACCTGAGTGAGAACACACACAAAACTCTACCACAGAAATACTCTTTGCTTCAATTTTCACAGAGGTCTTAACACATAACAGTATGTGTGCTTGGTTTTAACAGTATGTTCCATACACAAGTGTCACTTACACTCACAACACACATGTTTTGTTTTCCTGTCTTTTTTAGTAGGGCATACTTGGAATCTTGCTAGTTTTCCTGTTTTCTTAGGAGGTTCAGGTGTTGTTTCACTCATCTGTATACCAGTCAGGTCCAGAATTCTTCTGTGATCTTTGGGCAGATATGTACTATTCTTTCTGTGCTGTAATTAATCATTTATCAATTCTGGTTCCCATCCTATATGAAAATTTCTCCACGTTATATTTTGCTTATTATTTTCTCAGTAAACTAAAGAACTATGTCTGACATGTTTAGGATTGAGTAAAATACAACCATTGGCCAATGCTTTGTGTTTTGAGTGACATCATGGTTACCTCATAATCGTCAACAACATTTACTTTGCCTTTTGTTGTAAAATGTGACCATTCTGACTTTATTTGTGTAGAGGATTCACTGCCAATATTTTTTTTCTGTTTTTGAGACAGGGATCAGCTAGGCTATCTTTGAATTATGCAGCACAGGCTGACATTAAACTCATAGGCTCCTCCTGCCTCAGCCTCTTGATTATATGTGTGCACCACCACTGCTGGCCTCGTTATCAATCTTATCATTATGGTTTAATGTTGACAGTCTCAATACTACTTTGTTTTTCTTCCCATACAGGAGGTTACATCTTTCTGAAATTCAAATGTTGTACTATACATTTCTCTATTGTGAACTTGTAACATTTTTTAGGATTCTTGGTTTTATTCTTGCTACTAGTTTCTGTGCTAGTCAGCTGGTGGGTTTTTTGGTTTGTTTGTTTGTTTGTTTTTAATCAAGTGTAACATGGATGAGTAACTAGTCACATTGGGTTACTTTTTCAAATAGGTACAGCATGTCTGTTCATAAATTATATGGTTCGCTACTGCATGAATAAAGACTTGGTTGCTGAGTTCCAGGATAAATTTATAAATTAAAAGTATAAAATGACTTTAAGTCTACAAGGGGATATATTTTTATACCATGTTTGAAAAGGTTTATTGGCATATATTGCCTAAAGCTTCAACAACCACAAAATGATGCAAGCTGTTCTTCAATTGCCATGCATTTGGACTGGGTATACATTTATTGAAAATTTGAAACAAAGCTTTCAAAAAAATGAATGAAAATCAGCCATACTGTCAGATTCTTTTCTCTCTTGATGGGTTTTTTGTTCTCAAGATGTGGGCAACTCTGAAGGAGACCAAATCTCTTGAGTGTCTTTATTGTTATAAAAATCTCAATGCCACATCTCCCACTTCTCCATAAATCCTTTGGATTCCGATGATTAAAATGATGAAGTCCTGCTATGAAGTCTTTTAGTGCAGACAGTGAAGTGTCATGTTAAATATATTTTTGAGAATTGATGCATACAGAATGTTTTACTTATATTTCATTATTAGTGTACTTCAAAACACATTGTAGCATATGGCCTGTTACAAATAATTTCCAACATTAAATCTCAGTGTCAGCATTCCAGCCAACAGGTTTCCCCTCTGTTGAAAACCTAATAGCATTTTCCAGCCTCGTTCTAACATTGGACCATTCAGGTATGCATTACCATTTTGCAGCATTTTGACTAGTCAAGTATTTTTTTTATTTGTGTGTGTGTGTGTGTGTGTGTGTGTGTGTGTGTGTGTGTGTGGCCAGCTCAACCCAGCAGGGGGCGGGGCTGGCTGGCATGTGGTGCTGGGGGATTGAACCGCGGTCCCTGTGCTTTGCTAAGCTTCTTCTAAGTAGGTGCTTTAGACCACTGAGCCATCTCACCAGCCCCTCAAGTATTTTTTTTACACTACCGCTTTCTTCCTGCTCTGAGTCAAAGTCTTCATTCTGTTCTCCTCTGTACCTGGCTTCGTCTCACTGCTGCAACTTCTTCGGCTCACACGAGCCACGTCACCGTCAGTAGTCTGATGACACTCTTTCAACCTCCTCCCAAAGTTGAAAAAGCAGATTTTTTCATATGATATTTATTTATTCATTTTTAAAAATGTATTTAGTACAGGGTCCACAGGGTCTTCTCATTGCATAAACTGGACTCGTCGTGATTCTCCTGTTTTCAGCCTCCCGAGCTCTGCGTTTATAGGTGCGCGCTACCAGGCCCAGTCTCAATTGCTGTCTCAGCCCTAAGCAGGTGCTTTAGTCTGCTGAGCTATCTGGCCAGCCCTTCATGTGAAATTATATTGAATTGGGCTAATTCTACAAGAAGAGTCTAAAGAAAACATTTGATAAAAAATTATTACACAAAAATGTAACAGTGCATAATGTAGGTAGGACTCAGCCATTTACACCTGACACATGCATACACCTAGCTGTTCATCACACCAAGTGTGTGAACACAAAGACTGCTTCCTGTATTACGCCAGCGCAGCTACTAAGGCACATAGCCAGCTACCATTATGCTAAAGCACATGTTTTTATTAGAAAGAATGGTATAGACTTCTGCTACATTGAGTGGGGAACCGAGATGGCTTAATAGTAATTCTATCAGAAAGTGTTTTTAAAGCATTTGGGAATGTCTGTGTATGTTTAAATGATATTAAGCAATCACTAGAGTCCCAGCATCAAATGACCTTTAATGCAACAAAGAGCCTCTTCCTGCTGAATTTTTCTTCTGAACTTTAAAAATAGACTTGCAGAATGGATATTATATAAAATAAGACTCCATCATGTCTGGGGTTTATTTCTCTTTGTGTTTCCACTGATCTCTCTCTCTCTGTCTCTGTCTCTCTATCTCTGTCTGTCTCTCTGTCTTTGTATCTCTGTCTGTGTCTCTGTGTCTCTGTGTCTCTGTCTCTCTTTCTCTGTCTCTCTCTCCCTCCCTTCTCTCTCTGTCTATCACTGTCTGTCTCCCCCTTCCCTTCCCCCTCTCTTTCCCACTCTCTGGCCCTTCCCCTCTCCTTCTTCCTCCTCTCCCCCTCTCCCTCTGTCTCCCCCTCTCCCTCTGTCTCCCCCTCTCCCTCAGTCTCTCCCTCTCCCACTCCAGACTCTGTCCCTCCCTCTGTCTCTCTCCATCTCTCTCTCCCTCTCCCTCTATCTATCCCTCTCCCTCTGTGTCTCCTTCTGTCTCTCCCTCTCCCTCTGTCCCTCTCCATCTCTCTCTCCCTGATCTCCCTCCTCTAGCATATTTATATTCAGGTATATATTTGATGTAAATATCACACCTAACCATCATTATGTTCAGCAAATATTTAATTTAAATAGAACAACATGCTTTCTCAAGTGAATGTGCTTGCAAGTTAGGGCATTATTAAGAGCAAGAAACCCTGGTATAGTCGCACAGTGTCTGCTTCCAATCTTGAAGTGTCCATTCCAGAACTTCTTAAACTGCAGAATATATTGAAATCACCAGTATGTGTCATGTAACACAAATTGCTGGCTCCACAACCTAGCATTTACAACTTAGAGTCTGGGTCCAGACCATAGCATCTGAGTTTCTAAGATTCCCAGAACATACTGAAGCTGCTGGCCTAGGGGTTATGAGAACCTCCGATCTTTCCATCAGATAGCACCAAAGGAGGGAAAGAAAAAGTTATCAAATCTATGAAATTTCTCTTGTTGGACTGTGTGATGTGACTCAGCTTCTGAAATAAATAAATAAATAAATAAATAAATAAATAAATAAATAAAGCCGAAAGTCTACAGTGCTTAAGACTCAGGTTAATTTAATTCCATAATCATGAGGACCAATTTGGTTGTATGAAGATAGATGTACTTAATTCTGACTGACGCATATAGAGTGAGTGTGGTCCAGCTGATTTTCAATAGGAAACCCAAACAGCCCAGCTCATGAAGCACTGTAGGCTCTTGTGATGCGGCCTGAATGGTGGCGATCAGGTTAGTGGAGGGACAGGAACGAGCAGGTGAGAATTGTGTAGGAATAAGTTACCCAAAAATTAAGATGAAGAAGAACAAGAGAATCTCAAATGCTTTAAGGAAAAGCCAAGGAGCATATTTTCACTACATAGGAGGCCAAGGATCTGAGATAAGCAGATTTCAACTTCTTTTTCTCCAGTATTTGCTTTTATAACACAAAGTAGTTCTGAGGCAGATTTACATTTTAGGTTTATTTTCCTCTGAGCAAGAAGACATATATTGTAAATTTTTTTTTTAAAAATGTGATCTCTCCTGTTGGATGCTCTAAGCTCATGTGAAGCACTAGTGAGTTATTTAGTTAGAAAAATTATACATCCAGGGAGAGTGATGCTGGTTAGTATTTGGTCTGTATAAGAGATAAGAAAAAGGAGAAAAGATACCCCACAACAATAAGGGGAAAAATGTAAGTGTATATATAGGAAAGCTAAGATGACTGTAGTACTAATTTCTATCAGTCTTGTGAAGGTAGCCACTAATGCTTAAAACTTTTGCTTTGACCAATTTTATATGCTTATATCTATAATCTGAGCAACTACATTGAAGACAGCAATCTGCAATACAATGTTTGTTAAACACCCATCGTCTTGTTTCTTTTTAAATTGTGTATCATTTCTAATGCCTTATCTATGATTTTTTTATTCTCTTTAAAAGAAATTTAAGCAAAAAAGATTTAGAAACGATTGTTTAAAATTCTAGAGCATCAGGTATTTTATTGTAACATTATAAACTGTAGAACAAATAATTGTTCTAAGTCGGTCCTTTTTGTGGGTCTGTGACTGCCTGGAATCAACACATAGGGCTTCTTCACAAGTTGAACAACAGATTAATCAATAGCGTGACTCTGCGAAGCAATGATCTGGAGGGAAAAGACATTTGAGAGCATAGGAAGAGTCTAAAAAGACATTTGACAGTCTAGCAACTGACGGAGGTCATGAGTATTTCTTACTATAGTGTTGCCTTTGGTGAAAACTTGCAGTACTGTACATTTATTATTTTTTGCTCAACTCTAGTTGAAAAGATGGTGTGAAACAGGATACTGCCTCTCTTTGATGGAAGAAGGGGACACAAGGAAATCCTGCTTTACATTTCCCTGATGGCCATTTTATTTGGTCACCTTCCTGCGGTCCAGTGCTTCAGAGTTCATCACCAGTTTTCTGGAGAGTCGTCGAAGGACTGCTTTGCTCTGGTTGTCTTTGGGGTGCCATGCAATGGCTTCTCAGTTCTTAGAGTGTTTGGTCTTCAGCCTTGACAAGGTGAAGTTCGTGCCAAAGCATGAACAGAAACTTAGTGCCCTACAGCCAGTGTTCAGGGACCATGTGGCCAAAACTGCTGTCCTCACCGAGTAGGCCACCTCCCTGAGAGCTGGGCATTTTCTCCCTTCCTGGTGTATGCTATGGTGTGTTCCACATTCACCCTAAATCCCCAGGGCTGGCCAGCCCTCCAGTGGCCAACTGGCCTCCTGCCACATTACTGAGCCTATAGAGCTTCCAGCAGTGTGTCCTGTTTTGCCTGTCCCTCCTTTCATTCTTTCTGTTCTAAGTTCCTTTCCTGACACATTTTTGTTATACGGCAGAAAATATATAGAACATCATAGAAAAAAAAGAATCTCTTAATATTTTTGCTTTAATGTTTAATGTTGCGCTAAGAATTTCTTCTCTTACATGCTTTGGAAGATGCATTTCTTATTTGATTTTATTTTTTTGGCCAGCTCACCCTGCCCTGAGGGCTGGGCTGGTGTGGCACACTTGCCTAAGCAGGCGTATTAGACCACTGAGCTATCTCTCTGGGCCCTGGAAGAGGCAATTTTAAGCAACAAGTGTCTTCATGGGTTCCGTCCTTATGCTAACATTCTCTTTTGTTAACTCTCTTTCTGCTGTGCTCTTTGCTAATTTTCTATCCTTTAATCTTTCAAAGATTTTATGCTTCTCATTCATATATTGAAAGAAACTGTACTGTGCTCCCCCTTCTCAAGCCCTTTCCATGAAGGGGGTGAATGTGAGAATCCCTCAGGGAATTCCTCGTGAAGGTCTCCTTCCAGATGTGCTGGTGTAACACAAGTGCCTTCTGTGATTGCTCTTGTTTATTTTGTTTGGACTTTCTGCTCCAAAGCAGTAATTGGAGTGAACACTGGGCCCCGTAACAAGAGTTTTACGCAGTATTGTTTCCGTTCTCATTTTTAGGGAGCTCAAATAAAAAACATATAGCCCGACCACAGCAGGGTGCCCTGTTCAAAAATCAAAGAATTCCAGTCAGATTCTTTACACTTCCTTTGCGCAGCTAATCTACCACCTACCTTCCAAGCCTGTTCACATCTTAGTCTGTTCATTTAAGTTTCTACCCTCCCTTTAAACCACTTCTGATTTTGGTTAACTTATAAGGAGATCATAAGAACTCCCTCCTTTGCCCAACAGCTACTAAAGTCTCATTCCTATGAAATTTTAAGTCCCAGCTTCATGACTGTCTTCTAAATCTGTGCCATCCTGAATGATTCCAAGATTCCTGAGCTTTCATGTAGCTCACATGCCTCCATGCTTTGGCCTTGAATTTAATCCTCAGTAAATATTTAATTCAATTCCTTAATGATTCTAGTTTTATCTTTCTTCTTCTTATTGAATCCTCCTCTCAAAAATAGTAAATAAGTTTTTCTGAGAAATAATTGCGTAAGATGTAATTGTATATAATATTTCATGTGTACAGTGTGATACTATAAGACATATAGATGTTATAAAATGATTAAATGAAGAGAATGAGCATTTCTATCACCTCACATTTTTTTAATCATCTCCCTGGTGAAAGCACTTAAAATCTTTATTTTAACCCTTTTGAAACAGGCAGGAACTCCTTGATTTTATAGTGTTTCCCTATGTTGGCTTTCAAAGTTGTCCTCATCCCACTCTGAGTTTGTAACCGCTTTTTCCTACTCTCGCCCCATTCACAAAGAGCCGAGGGGGATGCTAAATCAGTAGGCTTCGCAAAGATGCCTACAAAAAAAAGTTATTTATATAAAACCTGTTTTTAAAACCATCTTTACTTATTTTTCAAGTAACATTCTGATGAAGTGATGAAATGAGTCATTTTTATTCAACTTTGGAATAGAGCGCGATGTGTTTCACTGTGGGCAGATTTTTTTTTAAAAAAAAAAAGGAAGGGAAGTCAGTGTAGGTGGTAGAAAACGAAATGAATCTTCATCAAGAACAAAGTAAAGCACAGGATATGGACACATTTCTTTGTATATGACAACAGTCGTTTGATTTGGTGATTGGGTACATGATTTTTATAGCTTTTCTTTATTGGTTTAGTAGGAGATATTCTTCCTTTTTAAAAATCAGACATAGTCATTTAGATTGTGATGTGAAAATGCTTTTGAGGAAACTAGCCATTACATTATCTGATGTGTATCTATGCATCTGTCCTGGGAAAGTACGCAGTTTTAAAAGCTGAATAAGGATGATAAAAGTTATAATGCTTAGTGTAATAATGAAGAACTCACATCTCCGTGAATGTGAATTTGGTGGGTATGACATAATGACTGAAACAATTTTCAGCAAAGATTGTTTAAAAATTCCCCAAACTAACAGAAAGATATTAAAACCAAAGAGAATAATTAATATAAGAGTAGCTGTAATTTTAAAGATAGTATGCAGGTGATTCAAAATCAATTCATTTATTATTTTTTAAGTTGCTTATTTACAAATGAAAATGAATGATACTCTGCAAACGGACCCCGATTCAAGGGATTGAAAGCAGGAGACCTATTACAGGTGGGATCACAGGATGCCAAGAGTAAGTGTAAAGAGGGTAGACCAGAGAAGAGCCAGGCAAGGATGAGCTATTTGGGAAGTCCTGGCCATAACCCAACCTGGTGAGCACTCCAGAACACAAATGACATGTGGGAGCGTGAGGGTCCTAGAGCCAGGTGCTAGGCTTTCCTGCTTCTGCACATCTGTCTAGGGCTGTGAGCCTCCTCAGGGGTGCTCCTTCTGGGCCCCTCTGCTCTCTGCTGATCTGGGCATGCAAGGGCTATAGATGCCACTTGTGAGAAGTGAAGCAAGCAGACACTAGTGGATGTGTCAGGGAGGAAGTGGACCCAGCAGGGGCCCAGGTGAAGAGCAGCGGTGTCTCATGTGGACTTGAAGCAGATTACCTGAATGACTGAAAAATGGTCCTTGTTGTAGTCAACTTCTTAAGTCCTTTACAGCTTCTATGTAAAGCTAGCCTCATCTGGTGAACCTCCGTTAGTGTTGAGGTTGGTCAACAGTTTACTCAAAAGGAGAGCTTACTTTTGGTGAATTTACAGCAGATCAGGAGGATGTTGGGGCTGGCTTATTGATTGATTCAGTGAATGTTCAGCTCAGGAAAATTCATTAAGCCTCATACTTCCCCTTGGAATTCCCAGTCCATATGGCTCAAATTAGCTTTGGAAAAGACTCAGTTGGATTCTTTTATCGTGCCAGAAAACCAAAAGTGATTTTAACAAGCAAATTTTCTTTCAAACAACAAACCAAAAACCATGTATTATTACATACTTGTCAACTTAAAATAACTCATTTTTAGTAATACATTAACTCTTTGCATACTCACTATATCATATAAGATGAAAAATTGGTCAGTGTCCTATGGTTGCTGTAACATAGGAGGAGGCTTGATAAAATACAAATCTTTGCACAGACAACATATGAGTTATATTTTGGAATAAATAGCTAAAGTTAAAAAAATGCAACTTTCTGCTTTTTACAAAAAGGGTTCTAAGGTAAGACAGTATCTCACTTACTTTTCTCTCATTGCTGGGATGAAATACCTGACACCCAAAATGAAGAAAGGAAAGGTTTATTTAGCACACAGTTAGTGGAGGTTTCAGTCCATATTCTGCT
The DNA here is from genome assembly GCF_000260255.1 of Octodon degus. Taxonomy (NCBI): domain Eukaryota; kingdom Metazoa; phylum Chordata; class Mammalia; order Rodentia; family Octodontidae; genus Octodon; species Octodon degus. The sequence continues at coordinate 7,038,077 of NW_004524636.1, forward strand.
GGCTCCAAGACAAACAGCAAAGAGCAAAGGGAGGGCCAGCAGCTCCCTGGCCTCTTTCCCCTCCTTACACTGTAATGCAGATTACCTTCCCCAGGGTGGGTGCAACACTCACACCGATAATCCTATCATTGGATCAAGAATCAATCACAACCCCCTAGAAGTCCACCCCATGACTACAGGAGGCTATTTGTATGTGGTCCTCAAATTCAGAAATCACCAGACATGCCATGATTGTGTGAGTAAAGAGCAAAAGAAACACGCTAGTTACCAGCGCAGAAGTATCATGTGCAGGGCTGAATCACAACATCTAGAAATAGGCCAGGCAAGTGAAGAACTTTGCCTTTTCTCTGCTTGCCCCAGAGGCTCCAATGTGGAAATTGCTGCTTTAATCCACAGTGGGACTGGTGGTGCTACTGATAACCAGTTTGATCACCAGTTCTGTCATTGCTCTCAGGCCTATGATGCATTTATTTTACAAGTGGATCTAGGTAGCCTGTACAAGTGCCCCAGTGTCCTACAGGTCCTAGCCCTGGTTAGTCTTCTTTGTGAACTGCCGTTTTCTCCATTTCAGATCTAGGGCAAAGCTTCTCAGACTTCAGATGGTACGGGAATCACCCTGAAGCTTACTAAAGAAACACCTTGTTGGATTCCACCCCAGTGGTTGTGGTTCAGTAGGTCCACCACAAGGACAGACTTGCATTTTTCATGTGTCCCCCACTAATATTGATGTCCTTGGTCAAGGGACCCCACTTGGGAACCACTAGCTGGACCACGGAAGAAATGGAAGCCATATAAACAAAGAAATGTTGCCTCCAAACATCAGATTAAAGTAAGATTCAGAAAGAATAAGCAGCTTGTTCTGCCAGATAGAAAGCATGGCTGGCTGTTTGACCATAGTGAAATAGGTGGAAAGCAGAGAGATAACATTTTAGATGACTCAAACGGACAATCTGGCTACACTTAAATCATCTGGACTTCTCAAGTGGAAACAGCTTGTTCGCTTGATGAATCTATATCATTTCCATATTTCTTTTCAAAAGACCTTTTATGAAAATTAGGTTCTGTGCATACCCAAAATATTCATGAAGATATTTTTCTGCTTGTATGAAATGGTTTGCAAAATGATTGAAGCTATTTGTAGGTAATCTGATTAGGCTGCATGAGTGCTTTTCTTGGCACAAGCAGTAATAGAAAATTGTGAGAGTGTGATGTTTATCATGGCAGTTGAGATGATTTTTTAAGACTTAACAAATGCAATATTATTCATTCCCAAAATGGTTGAATCATACCATTAGAGGCTTGGTAATAAATAAGTAGTAAAATAAAACATTACTCATAAATAACTGAAAGATGCCTGTTGTTGTTCATCTTTACAATAGGTATAGATAGTCCATGGTGATTATGAAGTTTTTCTTTTCCTCCTCATTTTTTCATAATCTCAGTCACAAAGACATTAAAATGAAGGTAGTTATTATCATTTTAAATTTTACCTGGTTTTCAGTCATCATTTTTAAAATCAGTTAATGGTGTTTTCTAATATAATGTGTTCTAGAATCTACTACTGCAGTTTTCCCCTCAGAGTCATAGATGCACCCAGCTAGACCATAAAAGTTGCTATGATAAAATTTATTAATTTTATGCCATAATAAAGTTTTGGTGCTGAAGGTACAGTTTTAGCTACATTGAGCTTCTAACTTACAATATATTTTATTCTCATATGAATATAAAAATTTCTCAGGTTTCTGAGGAAAGAAATGAGAAAATTTGACTATTGAAAAATTAGGGCTAAACTATTTTATCTCATCTGGTAATTTACAAAGTAAAAGTGAGCTATATATCTACTGATACATTTCACATTGCCTTGTGTAGGCATAATCTCTGAAAACTAACATTATATTCTTATTACAAAATTATGTGCTATTGAGTCAGGTGTGGTGGCCCATACCTGTGATCTCAGCACTCAGAGAGCTGAGGCAGGAGGATCACTGTAAGTTTGAGACAAACCGTGGGCTGCAACGTGAGCTCAAGGCCAGACTGAACTGCATAGGGAGACCCCATCTCAAAAAGATCCAAACAAAAACAAATAAATTATATACTATTAATGTACAATTATCACATATAATTATTCATTGTTATGTGCTGTTCTTTTCCTTTCATTTGTAGTGCTCAGTAGTCATGGTACTTTATCAATATTGAAGAGTGATTTAAGAAAATAATCAAGGTTGGGTAAATATGGCTTCTTTCTCTATCCTGTACCTAGTCTCAGTGATCTTGAGCAGCTGGGCTTCGGTTTCTTCATATGTGATCTCTTCTTGTTTTATGATAGTAGTTGTTTCTATTTGACCATGATGATGGTAATGCCACTGTCATCATTTTTACGCTGGGCTGGCCGCCAACATATGTAAATTTATCTACATTCCTTTGTGAACTAAATTCATTAGGACTCAGTCATAATGGGAATAGTATGTAAGTTATTTATTGCCTCATGAAAATTATATTCATGGCTTCAAACAGGGAACATTTATCATCTTACTGTTTGAGTGCATCAGGGATCTAACAAGGCTTTGATGAAGGTGTATTTGGGGATGGGTTTCTGGTTGTTGCTAGAATTCATTTTCTGGAAATTAGGGCTGGAGGGGATGTTGTGTCTTCTAGAGGCTATCTTCTTTTAACATAGTACCCAGAGTAGGCATTGGGTTGGAGTTTCTGCTGATTCAAGTCTCTCACTTCTATTGCCCTTTTTGAGGAGCTAGGATTGATATCTCTGTCCCCCCTCTCTCTGTCTCTCTGTCTAACTCTGTCTCTGGTCTCTGTCTCTGTGTCTCTGTCTGTCTCTGTCTGTCTGTCTCTGTCTCTCTCTCTCTGTCTCTCTGTCTCTGTCATCTTCTCTGTCTCTCTGTCTCTCTGTCTGTCTCTCTGTCTCTGTCTCTCTGTCTCTGCCATCCTCTCTGTCTCTCTGTCTGTCTGTCTGTCTGTCT
>NW_004524636.1:7041154-7067628 GCF_000260255.1 Octodon degus
TCTCTCTCTCTCTCTCTCTCTCTCTCTCTCTCTCTCTCTCTCTCTCTCCCCTTCTCTCTCAACTGGGGACCTTCACCTTAGTGATACCTGGAAAGTCTCTTCACCTTTGCTAATTCCATTGGTTGGAAGCAAGTCACAGATCCTGTTCATGCTAAGGGAGGGGGTCAGATAGACAAAGGTAAGAATGTTGTGGAACAAGAAGCGTGGCACCTTCTTAGGAGCCTGCCGACTACATACATGCAGGTATTCAGATGCTGGGACATGGTGCAGCTGCCCAGGGGACCAACAGATGTCACTTAACATCTCTGCTAGTTCTCGGGGCTGCAGAGTGAGGAGTAGGAGAGTGATGTGCTGATATTGAGGGCACAGATGAGATCATGTCTGTGAACTCTCTTCTAGTCCTTGGCACGTGTTGGTTTCTCTTGTTGATAATTATGACAAGCATTGGTTTTCTAATTACACATATGTTGTGTGACTTTGCCTCCTTTAGTGATATGACACTTTAGTCTCATCATAATAATTTCACAGTTTTTATTGTTTGGACTCAATCTCCTAACAGCTTTCAACATTGATAAGCATTCTTTCCTCTTGGATGGGCTTTCTCTTGATTCCCATGATTTAAGAGTCCTCTGGTTTGTGTTCCACTTCCTCTGCTTCTTCTGTGCTTCCTAGCAGATTTTTTCCCCTCTCTTTCAGCCCACTCAAGACAATTTAAACTGGAACCAAGTCCTACCCACTTAACTAAAGCACAGTTAGTGCTTTGGAACCTTGTCTGCATCCTCAAGCAACCTTGGCTCAAAAATATTCTAAAAGAAAGTCATTGAGTCTATTCAACAAGTACTTTATTCCTGTCGTTGTCCTCAGAATAATACAGGATAACAGCTGTGTAAAGAGTGTGTTAGTATTGGTTGTAATTCAAAAAATAATTTAAAGTATCTGGGAGAATGAGCATAGGTTATATGCAGAAGCTATATCATTTGTATATAGGATATGAAAGATGTGAATTTTAGTGACTTTTGAGTCTTGTAGAACTGATCACTCAAGGATACTATAGGGCAAATGTGTGTATTTTAATACCAAAGTGATCCATTAAAATAAACATCTGGAGCCAGCCAAATAGTTCAGCAGATTAAGGTGCCTGCAAGCAGGCTCAGGGGCCGGGGTTCAATCTCCAGGCCTGCCATGCCCCCAGGGTATGCTGAGACAGTGATTGAGACTGGGCATGTTGGTGCATGCCTGTAATCCTAGCTCTTGGGAGGCTGTAAAAAAGCAGATCACTATGAGTTTGATCTAGCAGTGAGACCCTAAACACCCTGTAGACCCCTAAAATAAAAAAAATAAATAAAAATGAATATCTGATCACATCAGCCTGTTGCTCAAAGCACTGCAACAATTTTGATTACATTTAGAGTGACTGGGAAAATCCTTATACTGGCCACAGCATCTATGTGGTGGAATATTGACTCTTAGCTTACTCCAGGGCACCTCTCTGTCTTTTACATGTCCTGCTCCTTCTTTCTCTAGGGTCTTCACACGGCTCTTTTCCTGGGGACCTTTTCCCACTTAGCCACTACTTCTGATGCTCCTTCAATTAATTACCACTGTCATAAATGCCCAGAAGGACGTCTCTGCCTGTGGCAACTCCTGTAGTGCCCTGTCCCTCTACCCTCAGTACCCACCCTGGCTGTTCATTGACACTTGCTGAAGCCTGGCCTAGAATGCACTCTGTCTGCTTCATGGGGCCAATGGGAAATTTCTTCTCATTCCTCGTTATATCCTCAGCACTGAACTGAAGGTCTTCATATTGCAGATGTTTGAGAAACATGTATTAAATGGAAGAATGGTGTGGTGAGTTGTCCAGAGTCTTCAGTCTTCAGTCTCCCGTGGGCTACACCTTAGCCATAGATGTTACATGAACAGCCATTATACTGTCTCTCTCTCTCTCTCTCTCTCTCTCTCTCTCTCTCTCTCTCTCTCTCTCTCTCTCTCTCTCTCTCTCTCTCTCTCTCCCATCAGGAATTGAACTCAGAATCTTGCACTTGCCAGGCAGGCACTTTGCCACTGAGCTATATTGCTGGCCCTCTCTTCTGTTTCTTAGGCTTCATTTTTTTTCTCTTTACCTCTCTGATTTCCAGAAAAAGCAAAAAAACAAAACAAAACAAAAACAATGAAGAAAGAGGACAGTGAATGAAGAAAGAGGAAAAATGAATGAAAGATATCATCGATATTGCCTGCCGTATACCTGAACATTGGGACATAATTTGGAAGTAGGGCCACAGATAACTGTCAGACCATAGAATGAAACGGAAAGCATCCAAAAGTATTGGATTGCCCGGGTTTTTCTTTTTTTTTTTCACTTATTCTATTGCATCTAACTATTAAAATATGTTAAATAGTTTACACTACTGTATCCACCAACTTTTTATGTCCCTAGATTGCTTATAACCATTAGGCATCTGGTTGATTTTCTGAGTAAAGATGAATTTGATGGCTATTTTATACACTGTGCTCCTGTTAGAGCCAAATTCGGACAGCACCTATATGGTCAAGCAGGATCTCATTCTTTCCTCAGACTGAGACTGACTCTAGCCTCTGTGCTATACTCTTTGTTAAGCACTGGGCAAAGGGAGATGAACAAGAGTTTTGCTAAGAGATTCACAACCAAGGCCAGCGACCCCATGTCAATAGATAGTTACAATTTAACCTTAAATCTCACATTCTTCCTTTTTCATCCCACTTGTCTTAGTTTGTATCTGTTTAATAACATGAACGTGAAATTAGTTTTGTGTAGAAGTCCTATCTCTTATTTTGGTCTCCAATTTTCATAAACTGTCTGTATATATTTCAGGAAATACCTACCAGGTTTTAAAGTCTTTTATATTTTCATTTGCAGTGCATGTTTTTTATTTAGGAAAATTTCTCAAGCTATCAACTTTAAACCCCTCTGCTAGAATCTTTTGGCTTGTACTTGGAATGGGAGTGTTGGAACCATAAGGAATTATGTGTATGCTTTACTCCCTGATTGCTGAATAGAGATTTTTGTTTAGGGCTGGAGAGATCGCTCAGCAGCATAAGTGCCTGCCTGTAAAGTGCAAGGTCCCAAGTTCAACTCCTGGTAACAAACAAACAAACAAACAAATAACAGAGAAAAGTATTAGTTTAACATCTCATTTACTTCTGCAGTACATGAGTAAACCCTGTAAGGAAGATTATATCAGCAGCACACACACATCTGCATTAGGTTGCTTAATGTTGCATTAATATCAAGTGATAGCTTCAGTAAGGCACATGCATTCGGTGCCTCTAGCTTTATGAAATTTGCATCTAACTGTTTAAAGAGGGAGATCCGATATGTTGCACTTCTCTGTTCTCTGCTGGGCTTGTTCTTCACCACCCATGCATGTCATTTTCACAGGTGTTTCTTACAGTGTGTCCCTTTTACAAGTTGTGGAGAACAGACAAAGCCATGCCCAGGAGATAACAGAAATGAGAGACCAGGTGGAAGGTCATACAGGGTTTTTTGTTTTATTTGTTTGTTTGTTCTGAGAGCTGCATTTTACAGATTTTTCACTCCCTCAGAAACAGAATGAAATTAAGGAATAAAGAGCTGAGTATAAGTTTATCTGTTTCTCTTTAAGTGCAAACACCTTTTAATTGAAGGACTCTAAGACAGTCCTTTTGATTGGGCCTTTTAAAGGTGGCTGGTAGTCAATAAAATATATTAATTTATTCTTCTTTTGGTAAATCAAGATTGAGTAACTCAGTGAATATGCCCCACGTGGAGGTATGCATAATCCCTCCATGGGCACTAACCATTGATATATTCCGGGTGAAATGTTTATGACTGTAGTTGCTGTTCTGATTGCATATTGTGTGAATTTGAAACATGTTATTATATTGGGTGACTAATGGGCTCAAGTAACAATACACAGAAATTAATATTCTAAAAGAGTTGAGCTTTAAATTGTATTCTTCCCTGACTTTGCAGTATGTTTCATGGCTCATCTACCTCACAGTAGGTTCGTGGCTGATGGATTGAAATCTTTCTGCTGAGTAGTAAACATCAGAGATCACTGAGTTCTCCTGTAGCTTGCAAACCTCAGTTTTCTTATCACTCATTCCAATTGTTTTTTAAAGGAAACATAACCCTCTCAAATCCTTGATTACCATTAATTCACACTTTTGTTTTTGTTCTTGAAGTACTACAGGTTTCACTAAGTCACTAAGTTGCCCAGTCTGGTTTTGAGTTTGCAATCTTCCAACCTCAACCTCCCAGAGTGCTGGGATTATAAGCATGTGTCATTCCCTGCTTATTCATAATTTACTTGTATCCATTCTTACTACAGGCAAATATCCAGCACTTCACAACATGTATGAGGATCCTAGCACTGTGACTTCCAGTCTTCTCATTATGATTTTGAAATAAAGGCATCCCTCACAGCCAATTTTTTTTTTCTTTTATGTATTTGGTTGTTGCAGGATCTCACTATGCAGCTTTGACTCATGGTGATCCTCCTGCTTTCATCCTCCCCAGCACTGGGACTACAGGCATGTGCAACTATGCCCAGACTCTGTGGCCAGCTCAGCCCACCTTGGGGGTGGGGCTGGCATGGCATGAGGTGCTGGGGATTGAACTGTGGTCCGTGTACTTGCCTAAGCTTGCCTAACCAGGTGCTTTAGTCCGCTGAGCTATCTCACTGGCCCACTGCCTCATCTAGGCAGATCTCCTGCCTTTAGAACCCTAAAGCTCCTTTCCATTGTTGGATGGGCTCAGAAGTCAGAGGAAGCATACATTTTTCTTTCATTTTTATAAAAAGATCTCCAGTGTTATTAAATACAAAACAAAGACCAAATAGTGAAGTATTCTTAGCAGACATAAAATGATTTCAGTGGTTGATCAAATCCCTCAGCACAAAGCTGTTTGCCTGCGAAAGATAAAATTGGATACAAGGGAATGTTTAAAACTAGGACTTGATGGCATTTGTGTTTGGGTAGATCAAGTTCAAGCCTAGATTGTTCACCACTCCTCACACTTTTAAATTTAGAAGATGTAATATTTTTGACATTTCCCTAAAGAAACAAGGAAAATGTGCAAGTATCATATGGGTTTCTTAACTGGGGGTACCTATGGAGACAGCCTATGAGGGCGTGCCTATCGGCACTTCCTGAAGTGTGGCCCTTGGGCCCACAGTGTCTCCATAACCTATGGGTTTATTAGAAATGCAGATTCCCAGGGCTGCCCCAACCTCTGTGAGCCAAGAATGTTGCTGGGAGGGGTCCAGGTTCTCAGTATAGCTCAACAAGCCTTCCAGGGGATGCTTCGTGAGACTGCATTTTGCAATCCACTGATAGTGGAACGTATTATCATCACCGTCATTTAACAGATGGTACAATTGCCACTTTATTCATTTCAGGGCACATATTTATACTCATATGTTCTGTGTAGATACATGTGGCCTCCCTCTCTTAATGGAAGGAGCAGTGAATTCCACAAAGTGGGAAACACTGCTTCTCAATGAACCAAGCAAGGGATCACTTCATTGCTTTAGCATAATGACAGCAGGTTGTTAAAGCCATTAACGCAAGAAAATTAACCTAGAAAAGTTTTAATGGACCAAGTACCATTTGCATGATTCTGTGCACTGGGTTTCTCATTTTCTTCCCAGTGGAGGAGGTAAAAAGAGGCATCTGAACCCCAGAGGGGAGACTCTTCCATGTTAATAGAACCACGAGACACAATTTTAATCATTACATTCTACCCAAATGAATCCATGCACAGCTTTCCCACTGGGGTCTAACCCGTGCCGCATTGCCCACATTGATGATGTCTGCAGTGGTTTTCCTGCGACAGAATTTTACACGCGGGGGTAAAGAGGTTTCTAAGTCCTGTGGTATCAGAATGAATTTGTAGGGCAGCTGGCTTTAACCACCCCTCTGTGGTTTGGAGGAATGAACATTTCTTCCAGAGCTGAAAGCAGAAAAGTGTTCGGTATGTCTTTCCATAGATTTTTATTTTGCAGATAATGAACCTGTAGGTTCTTTTGTAATCAAATAAGTAACAATTTAAGCTATTGTCTGTTCAACTAGGAGGAATATCAATGAATAGAGAATGTTGGGGGCTGGCCAAATAGCCAGGGGATTAAAGCGTCTGCAAGCAGGCACAGGAACCAGGGGTTGGCTCCCTGGGCCTGCCATTCCCCCCGCCCCCTGAAATGCTCTGAAATGGCAATTGAGACTGGGCATGGTGATGTGCGCCTGTAATCCCAGCTCTTGGGAGGCTGTAAACAGGAGAATCACTATGAATCCAATCTAGTAGTGAGACCCTGAACACCCTGTAGACGCTTCCCTAAAAAGAAAAAAAGAAAAAGAAAATGTTGCTATGAGACTAGATAAATATATTATGTGTGTAGTATTTTATTCTACATATATGTGAGTCATCATATAACACATACAAATAAGTTAACCACAAATGTCAATGCTTTATAACACTCATCGAGAACATGCTTGTGAGGAAACTAAGTTGTCGCTATTCTCCAGATGTCCCTGCCACACATCCGAGCGCCTTGTGGGGCTTTGTACACAATTCTGGCCCCTGTGCACTTGTATTTGTTTTTTCTTCCCTCTGAAACCATCTCTGCCCTCCACACACACACACACATTTATAAGCCTGCAAACGCCTCCTCATCCCTGGGAATTGGATAAAAAAAGTGCCCTCGTCCTCTGTAGCCTATGCTTTCAGCCACTTGGAAGTGTCTCCTTTGGGGAATGACAGTTGGTCTGTTTTTGAGCCCCTTGAGATGGATAACTTGTTTGTGTTTGTGGTTTGATCTTCAGTCCTTATCTATGCTAGACCCATTTTCAGCATCAAACAAACAATGCCATCGTGAATTAATGATGTCATTTCTGCTTACCCAACATTTGCAGACCAGCATCTCCAATATGTACTGTCATTCTGTTCATGCTTTTGAGTCCCTTTGAGAAAAACAGAAATCCCAGCACCACTTCTGCTCCTTCCTCCTCCTCTGTCCCTTTCTACCCCCATGCCACCCACCCCAGACTTCCTACCTACCTTCACTTGTCTCTCGTCTCTCAGTCTCTCCTTGATTCCAGTCTTGTACTTCAAATGTCTTCAACTTCTTCTTCCTATTCCTCCTTCTCCAGAAAGTGATTGGATTGTTGTTTCTGTAGAAATAAAGAAACTTGGGGCAGCTACTCAACTTTCTCACCTGGAGATTTTCTACTTTTGCAGGGAGAGCTCTATGATCTGTTAAGCTACGTGGTCTTCAAGGGTCATTAACTGGTTGCTACTTATCACAAGACATAACTTGGGGCTTGGGAGAATGTCCAAATGGCCATATATGGCATAGGATATTTAGGAGATTTTCTAAAATATGGATAAGGAAATGCACACTATGAAAATGAGTAAGGAAGGAGAGCCAGTTTCCTCTCTGCCTCCATCTCTCCAAGAGGTGAGCCAGAGACAGGTGTTCTGTTGGACCAGCTCTGTAGAAAGCTCCATAGGAGGGACTTCACTCACCTCAGTCCCTTATTCTCCTTAAGGCTTAAGATAATAATCAGATGATTTTGCAGTATACATTTCAAATAGGCAGGAGCTATTTGAAAAAGCTGCCTGGAAATATCAGTAGCTGGTACCCGGTCGGGGCTATCCGATTCTGTGGGCACTCCAGCCAGGGGTCTGTGGTAGCTGAAATAGAATTCATTGTTTCTCCTGGGGGAAGGGGCTTGGTGTCTGCACCCAACTAGTTCATTCTGAGGAAATACATGTTGGACATCTGCTGTCCCTGAACCATTCAGCTGGTTGTGCTTCAGTCCTGTCTGGCTGGTAGAAGATGCCTTTGCATAAGTTGATGACACTATGTCACAAGCCTTGTGGCTCATGCCTGAGGCAGATGTGGGAGTTTCTCATGCTCTGTCTTAATTGTCATAATTGTCTTCAACAACCTGACCTTCACTCAGATGGAATACTGAATGTCCCACATATAAATCCCTTCCCACATTGTCACCATGTCTGCAGTTTTGCTATTCTCTCTTTTTGGGTGTCTCTCAAACCTTCTCCCTACCCCCTTTCCCTGCAATAGTCTCTATCTCCAAATGTCTCAAGGTTTGTCCCAAACTTCTGGCCTATTTTTGTCTAATCTCTTGCTTGTGTTGTACCAGGAATGATACCTCTCTCTTCTTCCTCACCTCTCTTCTCCAAGCTTAATGACTCTTCTGTGAACTAGCCTTTGAGCTCTTTGAGAAAAGCCATTTTTTCCACTGACTTCTCAAACCAGAACTTCAACTTTGGGATTGATGTATCTTCCCTGGTCTTGCATGTGTAGTTCTTCACCACACAGCCTGAAGGCAAGATAGTGCAGCAGTCATCTGTCGTGTGCCCTAAAGTAACTCTCATAAATAAATGAATGCAAAGATTAAGCATCAGGTCTGGGTGCAAAAGGTCAGAGGTGGGGAAAGCAGGTCCCTGTCTTTGCTCTGAGCCAAGGAGCCCGGTGGGCATATGATCATCATTTCCAGCTACTTCCCTAATCCTCCATCCCCACTGACTGCTCTCTTGCCCACATCCTGTGACTTTCAGGATTATATTTCAACTGTGGAACAAGAAGGGCTGGTGCTTCGTGATTTAGGAATGGTGTAGAAGATCATCTGCAGACTCAGGCATATACTTCATTCTTTCAAATGTGTTAGACTATATATTAAATTGAGTATGTTGGGCCGGGGAGATGGCTCAGTGGAATAAGCGCTTCCCTGGCAAGCGCAAGGGCCTGAGTTCAATCCCCGGTTCCGCAATAAAATAAAATAAAATAAATTGAGCATGTTGCAGTTAGAAACCCTTATTTCCAGCCCAACTCAACTGAGAAGTGATAAAGGTGGGGAGGATATCCCAACTGCAGAGAAATCTGTGGGGAGGTTTCAAGACAATATTATTTTTTTTAAAAAGTAATGTCAGTGATATAAAACAAAGAAAGATCTGTGTGGCTGCTTAGCAATTTTCCATTTTTGCCTTCCAGGAGACGGAGCTGTTAGACCTCAGCCTTGTCAAGGATGCCAGGTGTGGGAAGCATGCCAAGGCTCCCAAGGTAGGAAGCAGCGCGGTGCGCAGACCAGCTGCTGTCTTGATTATCTATCTGTGTCATGATATCAATTAATCGCCCCAATTAAAAGTTCTTCTGTTGTTGATGTTGTAAAACACAGAAGCCTGGATGCCCTAATCACTTCCACTTTTATGAAAAGATGGAATCTATGAATGAACATATGGATGGTGGACACAGGTTTTATGTTGAGCCCTCTAATTTTATTTTTGCTTCTGAAAAAAAAATAACAAAGTCAAAGTAACACATTAAGGATCCCTAGTGGGAAAATTTAATACTCAAAATACTCTTATAGTAGAAAATTTTGAGCCTGATTTGGACACCACCACAAGTAGAAAATTCTATACCCAACCTCACGTGATGGGTCACAGTCCAAACATAGGTGTAGTAAAAATATTGTACAAAATGCTTTTAAGGCTACTGGAATAACAGAAGAATAAATGAAATTTATATATGAAATGTAAATGTATTTAAACTTGGATACGATCCCCCAGGTAACTAATATTACAAAACTGAAGAAATCCAAAATCTGAAACTGTTCTTATCCTAACTATTTTAGATAAGGAATATGTAACCTGTACTGGATAATTCTAAATGGCTAAGATGTTGTTGAAATTATTTGAAAAAATGTCTTTCAGCCTCATAAGCATAAATGAACTAACCTTTAGGTAGGATGAATGAAGATTCTCTAGCTTGATTGCTATACAATTAAAATAATTTGGGGCAGGGGAGGTGGCTCAGTGGACTAAACGTTTCCCTGCCAAGCACAAGGGTCTGAGTTCAATCCCCTGTTCCGTTAAAAAATAAATAAATAAAATAATTCTACCAATGACGGAAAAACATGTGATCTTTAACATGAAAATGTTACTAGTGCAGACCAGCATACTTTCAGAGCAACTTATTCTGGTTTGAAAAACTTGCTAACGAACTATTCAATGAAAGACTTGCAGTTGATGTGTGTTTTTTGAAGATTAAAGTGTTGGATGAAGACAATGCCTACTTTTTAGTCTGATGGGCTAGAAGCAGATGTACTGACTTGCAGTCACAGTTGAAAGTATTTTTGATCATATTTAAATTTTAGTTCTTCAAGTGTTTCTTTCTAGCTGAGTGTGTTATTAACAAAAAGGTGAGTACAGTTGCCATTGAAGAGCACAATGCCTCTCTCCATAATTGATATGAAACTAGCGATTTTCTTTTTGAGTGCCTTCCCACAATTTTGTTTTATCCCTTAAAAGTAAAAAAAAAATTCTTTGACATCCAAAATGATCTATTGCTTTGGAGATACAAGAAAAAAAATTCCTGGGATGAGTATTCTGCAGGGGTGGAACACGGGAACTCCGGGCGCTGGCAAGTTCGCAGGGCAGGCACACGGAGGCTGGTGTGGGCTGGCAGGCTCAGGGTGATGTGCAGTGAGATGCAAACACTAAAGACATTTAGAAAGAGAAGTCCAACCTTTTGAAGAAGTTTTCTAAATGTGTTTCACTGACACTGCTCTGTAGTAGGGAATTTCAATGGATTATTCTTTCAGCTTATAATGAATGCTTTATTGATTTTTCAGAACTGTTCACAGTGTTTAGCGTAGGGAAGAATCTCGTTTACTCTTCTCCCAACAGCATCTTAACCAAGTTTCATATACACTTATTAGTTCTAAGGACCACAAGGTATCAATGACTTCGCTGTGACATTTGTCTCTTCATGCCAGTCTATTAGCCTAACTTAAAATTTCTCTATCGATATTGGATAAGACAGTTGTCTACACCACCCCAGACACTGCTGTGTCTCTGGCATCTGTATTCACAGTCACTTCTCCCGCCGCATGGAGAGTTTCAGGCTGGAATCTGTCTCTTTTATTGCAGTACACAGCTAGCTTATCAGTTAAGTGTTCCGTTTATGGATGTGGTGTGATAAATGGTTATTGAATGCTGGTGAACGAACAGAGTAGCATCTGTGCTCCGCTCAGATGATAAACCACTATTAGATCTTGAAGGGTTTGTTTAGAGAACAGACTTTTAACACTCAGAGTACTTTGGCTTTGTTGACTCTGTTAACACTTTCTTTGAGGGGCCGATTGCTTTCTCTCGGCTTTCTTCTTCCATTCTTCCTTGCTGGTGCGTAAGGGCCTCCACACTCTAATATTTTGCAAAGCTGGATCCTATGGAAGATTACCTGTGTGGCCTTCCTAAACTTCATTCTTCTTCCACATAGAGTCCGTGGTGAGAATGATAAGTACTTCATGGGATTGCTAGGAGGAGTCAAGGAAATAATTCATTAGAAAAACATCCCCACGGAGTTTTCAACTTTACTAGCTCATGGGAACTGGGTGGGAAACTAAAAAGTAGTGCCTTTTTCCCTTCTCCATAGATGCTGGTGCTACATCAGTTTTACTAATATAGATGTGGTATGGGCATCAGGGTGTTAAAAGACCAATTTGCAGCAAAATCGGAGCAGCATTATTTTAACTTATGCTGCTATTTGATAAACATTCACTAAATAGTAGCTGCTGCTGTTGTTATCTTTTTTTACTTGCTGGGGATTGAACCCAGGGTATACAACTTGCCAGACCAGGGCTCTACCATTGGGCTGTAACCCCTACTGACTCCTTCTTCCTTTTTTATTATTTAAAATTTCAAATCAGATTTTCAGGAGTCAATTTTCATTTTATTCACTTAAATTAGAAAGTCTTTACGTTGACAGAGAAAGTCTCAGTTTAAAATGGATAAATAAAAGCACAATTTACATGAAATGTTAAGAGTGCTTCACACAGCACATGCTGGGTGGAGGGGAAGTCCCATTAGGGAGTTCAGTTGATTTCACCATTGCTGGGCATCTCTTTCCCTCCCGAGTCTAGGCTCTGGTGCTTCGGAAAGGGGTCCCTTTTGATTCCTCAGACTCTGTAGGCTCAAGGAGGGACTCGCTGTCCGCTGGCACTTTGCAGCATGAGTACAGTTGAATGCCTTGTTGAGGAAAGCACAGTGGCAGAGGACAGCCAGACAGGACACCATTAAGATGCCTGGAGCAAAAGCAACAGAATTTTGAGTAGAAGAACAGAGACATAAAGACATCAGTGGAGAGCAAGGAAAGCTGAGAAATGGAGGACTATCAAGCAGCTTAATAGGAGGACAGATGAATGCAAGACATTCTGTAAAGCTTCTAGTTGACACAGGCAGAAAGATCATTTGTAGAACTGAAATTTATCAAAATACCCAGGCACCCCGTAAATATTTATCTGTGTACTCATATTATTTTTGTTTTTCACAGTGTCCCATTCCATTAAAACTCACCATGTAGTTGAAAATGAACTGTTTTCTAGGCCTGCTGTGATTTGCAATAACATTTAAGGAAATGGAAGAAGCTTGTGTGTGCTGCCCTGTTAATGAATTTAAATGTGGACTCCCTACATGAGACACCCAACTCCGGATCTGTTTTTCTGTCTGTTGCCTTTGGTCAAGTAATCAATTTTGAAATTTCTAATTGGAAAAACATTTTGATTTTTTATCCAAATGCAAAAAAAAACAGAAAAAAGAAATCTTATCCTTTAAAGTCTAAGTCCTATTTTCTTTCTGTTTCTTGCATCTTGCGTAGGATTATGAAGTAAGTGTAAGGGCAAGTGCCAAGGCGCATGTGTTTCGTCTGTGCTATCCCCTTGCACTCTTTGGAGCGTTACTTCAAATGTTTTTTGGGTTTTTTTTACTTTAAAAGCATTTTTCACTCTGATTTGTTAGTAGTTTCTGACCCAACAGATCAATTTAGTGGCTCATGTGTAGCTCTGATGAAATGCAATAGACTGGACTGGATTTAAAAGCATCAGTCATGTGCACTCCAAATTGAGTGGAAGTTTTCTCATATGCCCAACTATGTGTTCTGAGTCAACACACCAAGTGTGTTTTTCACTTATGGGCCGCATGGGAAAAGCTACAAAGATGCTATGACGTTAATGGCCACATTGCCATCCTCTGGCTTCATAGTAGGCATTGAGACCTTGGGTGTGTTCAAAAGGAGACAACATAAGAAAGCAGAGATGCAGAATTGGGAAAGACTTAGGTCAGAGCAAACTTTGCCTGTTGCTTCTTGGAAACAGTCCTCCGCTGGATTCTGTAAGCAGCAGTCTCATGGTACAGCCACTGGTACATTCTCCCTACTTTATTATATGAAAGCTATGCAATGCCAGCGATTGGCACTAGCCTTGGAAAATATTGTTCAGTTTTACTCTCAAATTGTCTCAGGCATACAAAGAAAACTGCTTCATGTACTTATCAGACTACCGGTTCATTTCAGTTTGTTAAGGACAGTTCATTTCACATATCCAGTATTAATCTCTGTATGGATTCCTTATAAACATCTAGGTCACAGTTGAATTCTACATGGGTTTTAGCCCCACAAGAACTCTTAAGGCACATTAGAATAAAATTAATTTTTAAAAATTGATTACGGTTTGCTTTCTTAATCTCTATAGAAAGTGATGGCTTTTATTTTACTTCATTCTTTATTGATTGCACAAATGGTCATCAAGGGATGAGTTATGCACTGTTTTGGCCACTGGAAAAACAGCAGTGAATAAAAGGAACAAATAATGCTGCTCTCCATGTAATGTCCTACTTAGTGGCAATAGGACTGGGAAAGTGGGGTTTTTAAGTTTGCCACCTGCTGTCACTGGGCAGGGAGTTGGAAAGCAGTATACATGGGGAGCTCTAGCCCTGTGAATGGGTTCCAGAACTGCACAGAGAGAGGAAGACAAAGACCAGATGAATCATGTTGAGAAAAAGCAGAAGAAGAGAACCCTGGCCTTTGGATGATGGACAGGCTTTCTATTTTATGAGCCATAGTAGAGTGCACATTTGACAAGATGCAGTCATTGGAGTAGAGACGTGAAGTTAGTGGGGGTGAGAACTAAGCGAATGTCCAGAGGAGCAGTGAGCCGGCAGAGATTCCAGCAACAGCAAAAGCCCAGAGGTAAACGCTAGTGTAGCATGTTCTGAGGAATGGCAAGGAGGTCAGTGCTGCCATGGGAGAAACACTGCTAATGACTGTCCCGTGGAAGGGAGAAAACATCCAGACATTCTGGAAAGATCTGATTTTCTAAAGGCATCACTGGTGGTTGAGTTGAGAGAAGATGCCAAGGGGCAGATGAAGAAACAATGGATAGAGAATAACTGGGCTTGTGCAGACAAACTGGGCAGTGGCGAGGATGAATTTTTGAGCAAGGTGGTGACTATAGAGATAGTTTAAAAATGACAGCATCTCAGTATGTGTGGTAGATGTAGGCACAGGTTTTTCTCATGTTCTGAATGTGATGCATTACAAAAAGAGAAAAAAGACGGGTTTAAACATAACTATTAGTGTTTTTCCCTGGGAAATTAGGGCAATAGAGGCACTCACTATGAGCTCAAAAAGAAGAAACACATTTCAACATAAAAAACCAGAGTTTTACCTTGGATGTTTAAGGTCTCATGACATATTTCTAGCTGGAGATGTTGAGAAGATACTCAGTATGGAGTACAAGACAGAGATTGTCCTTGCAGATGCAACTTTGGGTAAAGTCTGGGTGAGATTTCCTAAGGAATGTAGGTATCAAAGGACGTCTGAAAACTAAGATGGGAGGTATCCAGCCTACAGCTCTGAGGAGCTTAGGAGGAGCCAGTGAAAAACTTGAGAATGGAACAATAGCACATGCCAAAAATAATTTCAATCAGCACTTCAGACAGATACTTATTTACCTGTCTCATCAGTGGATGGATGGATATGCAAAAGGTGACATACACTTCAAACAAATGATTATTATTCAGCTTGAAAAAGTGGGTGCAACTCATGCTGCAACATGAATAAGTCTTGAAGATATTATGCTAAGTGAAAGAAACCTGGTAGAAGAGGACTGATGTAACTTATTACATCCCCGTAGAAGGTGCCCAGAATAGGCCGCTGTATAGGGAGAGTAATAGGATGGGTGCCAGTGCCGCCTGGAGGGCAGAGTGCACAGGTCAGTAGGTAGAGGGCACAGTCTAAGAGATGACAAAAGTCTAGGAATGAACACTGGTGATTTGGGGCTACGGTGTGAACTTTACACCACCTAGCCATATACAAAAGAACAGGTACATCTTATGCTGTATATTTTAGCATAATTTTTTTTAAAAAAGAAGCCACCAGTGAGGAGGGAGAAGCCAAAAGAAGTCACTTTGGGATACCTAGGAGTGGGTTTTAAGAAGAAAAGAATCAAACAGTGGATTCCCTTCGTACCTATTTTTTTAACTACTGAAATTTCACTCTTGCACACTGCTGATTTTCCTGAAGATAACCACTTTATGTAGTCTTCAAATGGTTTTTCCTTATATCATGAATATATTTTTTGCTCATATTAAAGTAGGCTATTAATTTAAGGGTTATCCAGTTGGAAATAGCTCATGGTGGAGCCTGGATGCCAATGTATAAATCTCATAACAAGCTATTCTTTGGATGTTCTACAACAGCGGTTTCAATGAACCATCTGTGGGGTCTGAAGTGAAAATGAAGGCTTTATTTGTCTACTTTTGCTAATTACAAGCTATTTCCCTGACTCTGTACCACTTTACCATTTTGTGAAGCCACAGACAGAATATTTGACTTGGATACCTGAGGATTAGGGAAAAAATCCATTTGTACAATAAAGGGTTCTTTTTATTTTCCTTTTTCCCTGTGAGTGCTGACAAGAGCAACCTTTGGCCTTATTCTTGGGTCCAACTGTTAAGTCACCTCACATTTGCAATAGTTTTTTGTTTGTTTGTTTTTGTCATTCTTCTACCATAGAGGGGCTTATTTGCATCATTACTACTGGAGCAAAGAAGGACTGAAACTTCACAGAGCTGTGTGGATGTGATGGCTTGACAGCTATTCACGTGTATCTTCAGATGTAAATTGTACAGCATAGTTCCGTTTTATGTTCATTAAATTCCATAGATGTCACTGGTTTCCTTGGTAACAAAAACCTTTATATAACTAGTCAGAGATTTGGTAGCAGAAATACCAGGATGCCGCAGGTGGGGTTGTTAAGGAATGGCTCCCTTGGTAGAAATTTGCATTCAGACCTCTTCTAGCTTTGTGCTTGTCCTTTTCTCTGGTATCCATTCAGTCATGAGTAAGAGCTTTTTTTTTTAAATGTACCACTAAAGTGTACAATATCTTCTCTAACGGTTAAAAGCTCTTTCCTTTTTCAAAAATGATCTCAGACAGGCTAAGGCTTTTCTGTGATGTTGATATGATTTTCCATACTTAAGAAGCTGGTGTGCATCTTATCAACTGTTAAATCTGAGATTTGAGCAAAGCCTACATTACTTACATTTATATGTGTTTTCATTGCAGTGTAAAATATGGTGAACTGTGTGTATGAATCAAGATTCTTTTTTTATAGTAGCAATTATCTATCTTGGTACCTTATTGCATAACAGTTCAAAAGGCCCTCCGAAGGTTGAAGAGGAGAAAGTTCTGCCAAGAAGTAAATACAAGATAAAAGACATGGCAACCAAGAACATGTTCACTGTGACCCAGAGCAGATTTTTTTCAAAGACAGGGTTGATAATACAAGTTAGCTAAACCTCAGGTCTTTGCAGAAGTTTGGAATGATTTATTATTGCTTCTATCTCTTGTAATTCAAACTAGATTGGATTTTTTTTTTTTTTTTGGTGGAACTGGGGATTGAACTCAGGCCTTTGCACTTGCCAGGCAAGCACTTATTCTGCTGAGCCATCTCTCCGGTCCCCTAGATTGGATTTGTTCTACATGTATTGGCCAGAGTTGCCTCCTAGAAACCTGTCTCAATTTCTCTTCTTTCAAATGCAAAACTACGCCATCTTGTGGATACATCTGATACTAATTTTTGAAATTCTGTAGTGACTTGTGCTCTAAGCCAGGGCTTTCAATGTTGGGTTCTAATTTAAAGATATGAAAAGCACTTGGGAAGCTTTTAAAATCTTGATGTTCTGTCTACACCTAGATCAATAAGTGTCTGGGATGGGTCTGAGATACCACCATACTGTCTTCAAAGCTTCTGGAGGTTCTGGAGTTCAGCCGAGTGTGAGAACCGTGACTCAACATAGGAAGAGTCCCAGTTTAAACAGATGGCTTCTCTTTCATGTGCAGAGAAGTCCTGAGATGTTTCCTACAAAATTTGCTTGTCAAAAGGTCAGGTCTTTACTTTGGTCTTTTTCAAACCTGACAACTATACTTAAAGCAAAGAAATGTCCCACGATTTCCTTGTTAGACTCTTCTGACTTCTGTAACAAAATAACACAGAATGGGTGGTTCGGATTACAGAAATTTAATACATTTATTTTTCATTTTTGTTTTGTGAGACATCTCTCCTCAGCTTATTTTCACCCTCTGTCGTCATGTGGTCCTCCCTTTGTCTCTACATCCTTGTTCCTGTTCTGAT
Source organism: Octodon degus (assembly GCF_000260255.1). Taxonomy (NCBI): domain Eukaryota; kingdom Metazoa; phylum Chordata; class Mammalia; order Rodentia; family Octodontidae; genus Octodon; species Octodon degus. The sequence goes on from NW_004524636.1 coordinate 7,058,663, forward strand.
AAAAGACAGGTCATATTGGATGACGGTCCACCTAATGGCCTCATTTACCTTAGTTAGCTCTTTAAAGCCCTGTCCCCAAACACAGTTACATGTAGGATACTGTAGTTTAAGAGGCAACATATAAATATTAAAGAAACATAGCCCCTAAACTAGGCAGTATTTGCTCACAGTTCACAAAAGCAACTTCATGTTTTAACATCTTTACGAAGAATGATGCTGTAAGATGTTTTTCATGGCCGGGGAGATAGCTCAGTAGAATAAGCACTTCCCTGGCAAGCGGAAGGGCCTGACTCTGGTTCAAAAAAAAAAAAAAGAAAAAGAAAATAAAAGATGTTTTTCACTATTGATCTAAGAAATGCAAGTAGAATTTTTTTTCTTATAATCAATATTACTGTCAAAGTGAGTAGTCAGAATCATTTTAGAGACAGGCATCACTGTTTCTGGGGAGTAGCCCTATATTTTTTTTAAAGCAAACCAATGAAATCTTCTCATAACAAGAGACTTCCTTAAATTAACCCAACATGCATTGTACGGAGATGAGACGCAGACACTCCAGTCTGTTTACTTTCTAGCCTTAGTCAAGTTACTGTGCTATTTTATCAGTGCGTATTAAAAAAAATCAAAGGTAAAACATCATGTTCATCCCTAGCAATAGACCTTTTCACAGAATGTGGGGAGAGGAAGGAGAAGTCTCTACTGTCTGCTTCCTGTCCCTCAGCCAAATTCCCCAGGGCTCAGTTCTAGCTTGGCAACCTTCTGCACAGGCTCATTCTGTATTTCAACCCTGGACTGAGACTAGAATGGCTATCATAAAGAAAACAACCACAACAAATGTTGGAGAGGCTGTGGGGAAAAAAGGAACCCTTCTACACTGCTAATGGGAATGTGTACTGGTGCAACCATTATGGAAATCAGTGTGGAGACTCCTTAAGAAACTAAGACTGGAAATCTCATTCAATCCAGCTATCCCCCTTCTGGGAATTTTCCCAAAAGAACTGAAAACATCATTTCATAGTGATATATGTTGTCCCCATGTTTATAGCAGCACAATTTGTGATAGCCAAATCCTGGAAACAACCAAAATGCCCATCACATGAGGAAGGCATGAAAAAGATGTGGTATTTCTATACAATGGATTATTATTCAGCTATAAAGAAAGACAGAATTGCAGTCTTTGTAAGCAAGTGGATACAACTTGAGGCTATATTCATAAGTGAAATAAATCAGACTCACATGTGTAAATATCGTATTGTCGCCCTAGTATAAGAACTCAAAAGAAGAAATAAGAACCAAAAGGTATAACAGACACAGTTAAATGGAAAGAAACAAAATTAAGGATTAAACAACAAAGAGAGAGAAAGAAGAAAAGTTAGGAAACAAGGTATGGGCAAAACCATACATGTATATATACAAGTTGGATAAGGCAATGGTCCTAAGAATTTCCATCAGGTTTTTGAAAATAGCAGTTAATGGGTAGAATTCTCACCCTGACTCACTCTCTATGTTAGTATCTGTGAATTAAGCAACTACATTGAGGACAGCAATGTATAATACTAAATCCATGCTTGAAATTCCTATCATCTTGGTCTTCTAAATGTATACCTTTTTTTAATGTCTTATCAATAATTACAATACTCTCTTGAGAGTAATTTTTTTTAAAAAAAAAGATAAAAGAAAATGAGAATCAAGAAAAAAAATTTAAGATTTCTTGAAAGCATGTGGTAATATTTAATCATATGTCCCATCTTGCATAACTATATCTGTTAATCTGGGCAACAGATTTGATGATAAAAATAGATAATATATCAATCACTGTTAATCAGCTATTCTTGTTTTGAAAATCTGTAACGTAGGTAGTGTTACATGTTATTCTGTTTTTGTCTTTGCTTTTGTTTTTCTTGCCCTTGTTTTTACTTTTCAAAAGAAAATTATAACAAAAAAACAGTGTAATGAATTGAGGAGGTTAAAGCAAGGGCTGGCAGGTTAAAGATCATTTTGGGAGGAAATTTTAAAACATTAAATATTGAAATTTTACACCGAGGTACTGCATGGGGCCCTGTGAACAGTTGCACTACGTTCATATGCACGTTCTGTGACTTGGAGCTGAAATATGTCGCAGAACTCCTCTCATGTGGTATGAAAGGGCGGGGTTCATGTATGTGAGAGGAAGGTCAGGCCCTGAGAATTGTGCTGTCCTTTGCCCCTGATCCTCTTTTGTGTGCAGAAGTAGCTTTCTTGCAGGCCGTGTTATTTGTATATCATGGGCGCTCATTTGCATAGGCCTGCGGCATCCAGCATCTATCTGTGTGCCTCCTGGGACACAACAAGGAGTCATGATTAACAAAGGTGTTGAACAGCCAGGAGTTTGTCCCCTTAGTGAGTCAGTTACAGGCTGTATTAGAAAATAAGATATTTCACAGCTCTGAGAATTATTCCACCTGAAATACAGAATAATCTCCATATTTATCTTATTGGTTGTTGTGAGGACCCAAGGATTGAATGTATAAAAAGAACTTAATACAAATACAACTCTGCTGTATGCATTAAATACATAAACTGTAGTTGTGAATGCATTTTTATCAACTGTTTAATATGTGTAAGTGGTGTTTATGAGATGTAGTTAAGTAGGAAAAAGCAAGTTAAAATTACATAATTTACCTGTTTATGGCAGAACTGCATGTGCTACTTCACACTGAGAAATGTATACTTTTGTATCTCCGGTATTTAAACCTGCCTACAAAAATCTACGTTTTATATATTAGCTATAGAAAAATGAATCTAGAGCATGCTTATCTTTATAGCCGAACATCTGTCCCCAGAGAACCATTACAGCAATCCTATACTTGTTGTTATTTAGAAAACTGTCTAGATTTGCCGACAGTTAAATAGATTTTCTCAACAATCAAAATAATTTTAGAACAATTTACTTTCAGTTAAGAACATATTTGTATCCTTTTCTGCACTGGAAGCCACAGAAGCAAACTCCAAAGCACAACTTTGAAAAAGAATAACAAGATCTGGGGTCAAAGAGACCTAGATTCAAAGCCCAAAGCACACATTAGCCACGAGATCCCAGGAAGTTTCTCTGTAAATTATAATGCTTGCTGGATAGTGTTATCCAGGGTGTTGGGTTTTGGTTGGAAATAAGACACTTTAAATCCTGTTTGACTTTAGGAGCTCACTCATTTTATTTACCTCTCTACCTGTTCTGAGTTCACATTTTAGGTTATTCTTCCCAGCCCTCCTTGAGCCTGATGGATAATTATGCATGAGATTAGGTTCTAAAGTGATTTTCAAGTAATTCGACATTTGGGGAAATGGGAAAATGCTGGGATTAATTTGACACACGATTTAGCAAAGAAACTACTTCAAAATGGGAACACTCTCCAAAAATGTGGAGCTCATCATGACAATTGCTTTGCAGCGTTCAGACCAGAGTTCAATGAGCACTCTATTAGTTTTCAGGTGATGTGGAAGCTGTGGTTGGACTGTCTGTCTGCCTCCCTTCTGAAATTCTTTTAGTAGAATTAAGAAGTGGGATATTTGAAGAGGATTATGTCTAAGGATTGCTCCATCATGAATTCTATCCTAAAGAGACTTCACAAGATTCTACCCTCTTTGCCCTTTCACTTTCTGACATGTGAAAACTTAACATGTAAGGTGCATCCTGAAGCAGGCAACCACACACACGAGACACCAATTTGGCTCATGTCTTGAGACTGAATATTTGAACTGCTAACAATATAAAATAGAAGTTTCTATTGTTGACAACTGTCTTAGCATGTTTTATAACAAAACAAAGATACTAAGTCACTGGGTTTTAATGTGGATTCTTCAGCTGGCAGAATGACCATAGAGGAGTCATCTTTTAAGGACTTAATTTTCCTCATGATGAAATAAAGGGGATGAGCAAGGTGAACATTAAGAACTGGAGATAATCTTTGTATACATCTTAGACTTATTTTGAAAATTAAATGATGTTCATGCCTTGTGACAGAGTAAGATTTTTGAGGCAATTAGAGTGAGAAAAAAAGGCTGTATCGGTTTATTTTAAAACTTATGAAATTATTTCCATTAGTATAAAAATGTAAGACCCTCCATCATAGCCTTTGGACGTAATACTTGACACATAGTAATTATTTTTATGGATGAAAGAATTCTTTCCTGTAGTTTTTCTTTGCTATATTTTAATTTATACAGTTAAAATTTGAAATATGAACTATTCCAAAATATGGTATTGATCTTATGTAAAAAGTTTCAATTTAAGACCACAAGAAGATATTATGATACCTGCTTCTTGATAGATCTTTGTCCATCACAAAATTCACATTATCCAAGGTTACGTAAATCAATGTCCACAGAGATTTTGAGAGGATAGAATAACCGAGGTAATTAAACAGTGTATTTGTTGGGTTTACTGTGAGATGAAATCATAAGGACTAGCAGGTCAGAAAATTTTACTCTTTCTCCTTACGTATTTTCTCCCTGTCTTTGACATTTCTGCACCCGATGCTGGTGTATATGTAAATTTGTATCCAAGCTTTACCTATTTCCAGTAAGACTAGGGGAGGTGAAAGAAGTGACTGCCTTGGAATAATAGAAGTCTTATAAGGCAAGGGTGTGGCTGAGTTCAGGAGTTGAGCTTATGTTCACAAGATGAGAGGCCTTGGGTTCAATCTCCAGGACCAAACTAAAAATTAAATTTAAAAATAAAAAAAAATATTATCTGATCTAAATTGGATAATGCTGGATTCTTCTTCTACAGTATTTCTCATAGCCTTTCCATGTTTTACATGAAGGTTTAGGCCTTTTTCCAACTATGGACTTCTGTCACAGGTGTCTCACAAAATTAATGTTCTGCTGAATTCAAATAATTAAATATTACTCTAGGGATGGGGAGATAGCTCGGTAGAATGAGCAATTGCCTGGTAAGCTCAAGGTTCTGAGTTCAATCCCAAGTACCACAATAAAACAAAAAACAAACAAACAAATATTACTCTAGTTGGTTATTATGAAACTAATTAACCACATTTTGTATTTCCAGTTTAAATGTGACCTTTGACCCTTAATAGGCTAGATACTCAAAGAGGTTTAAAGACCAAGTTCTTAGGTGACCTAAACCAGAGAAATCCTTCTTAAATCTTTTATAGAAAGCTGCTGAATTTTAACTTGTATAATGGGTTATTTTTAAATTTTCAACTTTAAGTATTTGAATTAATCTCACTTTTTTTCAAATTTTGAACTGCAGTTGATGACAGAACCCACTGATATTATCCAGACATTTTCCGAAACATAAAAATATTCATTTATTTTCATGGTTCCTGGAATCTTGTTTGACTGGATCCAGGTTAGGTGATCCTAGTACCTAGGGCACCACTAAGTGTGGAAAACCATGCGTACTGACAGTAGTCTTTGGAGATTTATTATCTGAAGATTCACATCTTATCATTTCTGATCAATGCTGCTACATCAGCCATATGCAAATTTTATCCCAAGAGACTTGCATGTGCCATCTGCATTATGCAAGATTCTCAGTTTTTTTTTTACTCTTAATGATTTCCTTAGCATAATAAAAAAAACTTTTGTGATTTATCAAAAAATTACTAAGATAGTATTTAAATTTCAATTTAAAAATTTTCTTTCTAAAATAAGAGAGGTAATAGCTTATAGAAAATTGTTTCCCACATATAATGTTTTTCTTTTTACACATATTAATTAACATTCAATTTTACTGTCTGTAGTTGAAATAGGTCTTTCTGAATCTTACATAAATTAATTTGCCTTCATCTTTTTAGTACTATAATTTAAATTATTTTAATAGATTTTTTAAGCTGTCATGGGTTGTGACACATACAAATGACCTGAAAAATGAAATAACTGTTGACATGATTATATTAGTCATATCCCAACTGTCTAAAAGATGTATTCATGATTTTTTTTTCAGTACCAGGGATTGAACTCAGGACCCTGCACTTGCCAGGCAAGTGCTTATTCTACTGAGCTATCTCCCTGTCAAGATGTATTAATGAGAAGGATTTATTTAATGTTAGGGGGTCTTTGAAGTATCCTTCTGTATTAATCATTTCCTTGTTTGAAGATCAAAGATTGCTTAGAAGATATTGTCTACATAGTTTTACTTTCAAATTTGGATGCCAGAGGAAAATCTAAATAAAATTAACTTACGATAGCTTATGTTTGTTCTGTCCCACTCATATATCAAAGGGTGTGAAACACCTGAAAAAGGAAAACTAAATTTTATATTTGCAAAAATTTAAAGTAAAAAAAAAATAAAATCAATAATGCTTCCATGTAAAGTCTCTATACAGGCAATTGAAAAAGGTATTGTCTTCTTGTCTTCTAAAAGTAAAAGAAGGAGTGACTGACTTTATGAGAATTAGTCATGAAAGAACTTTTGAAATGTATGCTAGAGAGTCAATTGGGTAAGCTAATAGCAAACAAGACTTAATACTTCATTTTATAGATAGCTGCTGAAATTTCATGGTTTCACTTGATAGTTTGTAAGACAGATCAATTATCTGAAGGAGGGTATCGAGCACTTGAAATACTATAGAAGAGGTACAAGAGCCTCATTGTTTCTGTTTTTAAAGAAAAACAAAGTGAATAGCTGTTTCAGTATATACAATATTTAAAGTCGTAATAGATTTATTCTTTGTTCCATTAGACTTTTCCCCCTGATACTTAGCTGTCCCACACCTGGGTTGACATACTTTCAAGTAAATTCTTAGAAATGGTCTGAGTATCTAGAAACTCATCAAGCTCTTAGTCATGTTCCTTAATGTTCTGCTTTTAATTTACAAAGATGTGTGCTCAACTCAAGATTTGAAATCAAGAAATTACAAATCCATGGCAGAAAAGAAAGTATTTAACTGAGCTATACCTTACTTTTGTAAACTGAGCTTGTTTCTCAGACAGTGAGATGTTAGATGATAAACCACATATTTAAGGTCATAAAGCTGCGCAGGAAATAGGGACAGAGAGTCAGGCGGGTCCTCTGCCTATATTGATGGCATTTTTGCCCCAGTTAGTGAGGTGTGGCAAATTGTTGACCAAAGGGCAGAAATTCAGATTGTTCTGAATAGAAGTCAACTCAAAATTCTTTTTAATGTTAAGATAACATATCCCTTTAATTGCCTCAGCTAGTTTTAGCTGCATGTGGCACAAATTTCACGCGCTATTAATCCTAGCACTACATCAGAGCACTAGAATTATGCATCCTTGGCACTAAGTAAATCCTTTTGGCTATATGACTGAGAAGAGAAAACTCATTACTTTTGTGGCTGGGCTTGAATTATTGCTCTCCTAAAGACTTAGCCTTCAAAAATGAGAAATGGTACAAGGGACAAGATGCGGAGAGCTGCACAAAGAGATTCTGTCTTTAACTCTGTCAATGTCTGAAGCTTTTACAAAACTTTTCTTGGGAAAACATAAATGTAAAGTAAATACATTGCTTTGGAGGTTGAATAATTCCAGATACAGTGAGTTATGTGTTTATTTTCCAAAAAGTCAAGGTCAAATTGTGTTCAGCTATGGACTTGTATATGAGACATATTAAAGTTCTTTCATCTAGCATGAGATAGTAAACATAGCTATGATTCTAAATATTTTTCACGTTTATCAGAGATTTAGCTGAATAATAATCCATCAGTTTGATACTACGTTAACTATTTACCATCCATTTACTTATGAGGAGTTAGAAAAATACTCATTTTAGTTTTGCTGTTATTAGTAAGTCGAAAACAAATATTGCCTCCCTTCAAGTATTCTTTGGAGGCAATGTCTTAAACTGATCTTAATTAGAACAAATTTAACTGTTTAGAATTTTTTCATTTCTTGTTTTTTTATGATTACAGTTATATTTCCTTTCTTTATTAATATCTTTACTTCTGTATTATACAAGATAACTTTAGAGTAAAAATGCTGTCCTACTAAAAATCATAGTAGAGCAAAATCAACATTACTTTGCAATTCTTTTCACTACTGGTTCTCACTAACAATATACATTCCCAAGTTATTTAAATTAATCATTTTCAATAGAGTTGCATTATTAATTAGCTATTCAGTCAGTTAATGTATAATTATATTCAATTTTAGGGATTATGATTCATTATTCTTTTTGTTAATTTTACATTTTAAAATACAAACTTCACAGGGCTCATAATTCAAAATTATATAAATGAGAACTTCTTAAAAATAAACTTTATATTTTCTCTTACACAAAATGTACTGGTATTTTTTTCTTTTTATATTACTTGGTACAGGGTCTCACTATGCAGCTGAGATTCATAATGATCCTCCTGGTTTCATCCTCCCCACTGCTGGGATTATAGGCATGCACCACCACACCTAGTCTCCCTGTCCAGCTCAGCACACCCAGGGGAGGGGCCAGCGGGGCATGTGGTGCTGGGGATTGGACCCCAGCCCCTGAACTTGCCTAAGCAGGAATTAGTCCACTGAGCTATCTTGCCAGCCCTCAAAATGTAGAGCTCTATCTATGTACTTCTACAGTTTAACTCTTTAACTTAATGTAATTTCACAATCATTCTGTGTGAGCCATGAGACTCTTCTTTATTTTTGATCCAACTGTGCATTATTCCACTGTGGCTATACTAGAGATTCCTCAACCTGCCTCCTGTGGATGAACATTTTGTTTATATTTTGTTTATGAAATATAAGGCTACAACTGAACAAAACTATCCGTTCCTTGACATAATCAGAAGTCAAGTTTCAGGGTAAATTCCTAGAATTGTTTGTTCAGCTAACATCTGCTTCATAGAATTCTCATTTTTTCCTTTATTTTGTTATGCTATTTTCTCTTCTCCTTACAAACTAGATGATCTTTATCATCTTACCATCAAGCTAAATTTTTACCAATTTGGGTAGAAATGTTATTAATATTACTTTATTTTTTTAATTCTAAGAGAGAGTAAACTCTCTTGCATATGTTC
>NW_004524636.1:7068402-7069458 GCF_000260255.1 Octodon degus
TTTTTTTTTGTTTTTTGTTTTTTGTTTTTAAATCAAGCAATTTTTATGCTCTTTTTTCCTCTCAACAACCATATGTTTATCTGATTTAAAATGTCATTTTCTACCTTTCAAACTTTTTATTTTCAAATCCATAGAAAGTTAAAAAATAAAATAAAGGCCAGTCAAATAGCTCAGCAGATTAAAGCACCTGCTTTGGCAGACGCAATGACCAGGGTTCGATCCCTGGCATGCTGTGCCAGCCCTGCCCCTGGGATGTGCTGAGACAGAGATTGAGACTGGTGTGGTGGCACGCACCTGTAATCCCAGTGCTTGGGAGGCTATAAACAGGAGAATCACTATGAGTCCAATCTACGCAGTGAGACAATGTAGACCCTATAGACCCTGTGCTAAATACATTAAATAAATAAATAAAATAATCAACTAACTAAACAATAGACATGATCTTATAATTAGCCACACAGTCCAGGAAATAAAAATAAGAGAACAAAACTGTGATAGTTTCCCTTATAAATTAGAAATCTCTGCCATTGTCAAATTGATGATTCTATAATTTCTGAGGATGTTTTATGTAAAAATACCTCCTGGGCACTATTCATGTTGACACGGCCTTCAAGAGGCATCAAGCGTATGGGAGCAGATTAGTACTACACGTGCCCTGTGCTTTTGAAGCTTAGCAGCATTGTGAGATGGAAATCTTGCGTGTTGCCTGAAGTTTTCCTATATTCTCAACTGCTTGTGGCAGCACAGGGAAATATCATCTATTTGGGTCAAAATGGCACATTTTTTGATTGGATTTTATCTGAGGATGTAGAGAACTGTCACTTTCACTTTTTGACTGAGAAAAAGCGTTCCAAGCTGAGTAAGTTTTTCTGGAAATGACTGTCAGGAGTAACAGCTCTCTGTGGCTTGTCTGGACTCCTCTTCGTGCTGGAGTTTTTCTTCACATTGGCTCCTACTCTCGTAACCAGTCTTGCTACTTATGCCCCATGGGACATGGAAACTCACATAAGATTAGCTTTCTTGCACAGTAGCATGGTTTAATGTATTTAAATCATG
>NW_004524636.1:7069627-7079658 GCF_000260255.1 Octodon degus
CTGTGTACGTCCCCATTTCTTCTAGCTCCTTCCCCAAAAGCAACAATTCATAGTAGTTTCCTGTTCTTATTTCCCAGAAAAATCTATATATCATATCTCATCACCAAATACTATTTAAGTTTAGTAATACATCTAAGAAATAATGTCATATCAGTACGTATAAATCTACTTTGATCCTTAATTAGAAGCCATTGAGTATTATCTTTCTTTATGGGTATATCATAATTTACATATTGAGTCACTGCTTAAACATTCTGTGGTTTCTATATTTTTAATTGCTTCAAAGAGTGCTTCAGTATGTATTTATTTAGTATATCTTTGAACATAATAGGGGCATATCTGAATTTCTTATAAGTCAATTTACTGGATCCAAGTGCATGCACATTTTAAATTATGAAATGTTTTGCCAAATCACTCAACAAAGAGGTTGTGTCAATTTACCTTTCACAGTAGTGTTCAAGACAATCTCTTTCCACATTCACAAAGACTGTATTTGATCAGACTATTTTGATTGGCATAAATGTGATAGATAAAAATCAGTAGCTCTTTATTACTTAAAAGTTTTTGTTCTATTTCTAACTACATTCTCTGCTTGTTTTTCAGTGAGTTTTTTTTCCTTTGCTTATTGCTTTGTTAGATATTTTGATAGATTAAGAGCTACCTGTCAGGTATTGAGTATGATCTCCGCCTGTTGATTTTAATTTGATCTTATAAAATTTTTGCTATGCATAATTGTTTATAGTCAAATTTATTCATCATTTTGTATGTTTTGCTTTTAATGTGATAGTTTGTATGCTGCCAGTTGTAAAATAATGAAGGCTGTTTTGTAATTCCTTCCCATGTTGTCAGTTATTTACTTTTTATGCTTATACCTTTGATCTATCTGAATCTAACTTAAGACCACGAAAACGACTCTCCATTAGTCAGGAGAGGCTAAGGTAGGTCACTGTAAAAAAAAAAAAAAGCCACCGTAAGCTATCAGTGGAGTAAAACACCAAAATCACATTTCCAGTTCAAGCTGTCTGCTGAAGGCCTGAAGAGTGTTCTAAGACAGTTAACCTTCGCAGTCCCAGATGTATCGCTGTTGGGCTCTGCCATTTCTGTATTTTTATTTGCATTTGTCACAGTAGCTGTAAAATCAAGGGAGTTTTGTCAGTGCCTCTGGCTGGGCTAGGAGGGCCACACATCCCTGCTATCCACAGTGCTTTGGCCCTTTCTAGTCACATGGCCCATGGCTGGGAAGTGTGTGGTCCATTATGCCCAAGACAGAAAGGACAACCAATTATTACTAACCTAGAATATTTCCCTCAGTGATAGTTTTATTTTACTTACTGCTGACTTGTCCAATATTAATTATTGCATCCTCCATTTTTCTCCCTAATTTTAAATGCAATCATGATTATATTTTGAACATCTAATATAGTGTATCTTTTCTTTGCTCTGATATCTTTTACCTTTGTGTATATTTTGGGGCTGTTAATAAATGTTTTAATTATTATAGCATCATAATATCTCATAATTATTTATATGGTAGAGATAGTCCTACTCTCCATTAGTTTTTATTTATATTTTTTCCATTTTTATATGAATTTGAGTGTTAATTTACATTGTTCACCTGAAAGCACTGTGGAATTTGTACTGATAAGTGTTTCGTATAATGTAGCAGTGTTAGCATAGTGAAGATTTCTTCCATAGTACATGTCTGTATGTTCTTCAGATAGTCTTCTAGGTCCTATAAACACTGTAAAGTGTTCGCTATCACATTATCTCTCTTGTGTGAGAAACTCAGAGGGTAAATAAGGAAGATAATGGTGGGTAAATACTGGGATGAGCCACACATGCTCAAATGTAAAGGGAAGAAGGGGTGAGGAAGGAAGGAAGGAAGGGAAAAGGAGAAAAGAGAGTATGGAAGGGAAAATGCAAACAAAGCCTGCATTAAGGATGAGGGAAAGAAAACTTGAGGGGGGAGGAAAGTGGGGAAAAGAGAAGAATTGAGATGTGTTATGTACAAGTGCAAATTCCCTATAATGAGTGTGACCAATATGTATGAAAAATATGTACTAATAAAGAGAAGAAAGTTTAAAAACAAAACAAAAATGTGTCCACTATACAGATCTTACTTTTTGACTTAAAATATTGTTTTCCCTATATGTTTCATTACTTTGATGCCATTCGAAAGAGAGCTTTCATCTGTATTTCTAATGATCATTAATTAAAAAACATGCCATTCGAAAGAGAGCTTTCATCTGTATTTCTAATGATCATTAATTAAAAAACAGAAAACTCCTTTTGGTGCATCTTTACATATCAAGCGCTTCACTCCGTCCTTTGTAGCATTTTGTAGTTGGTTGTTTTCATCCCAATGGACATACAACTAGCCCTCTGTGACAGATGACAGTTTTGTCTCATTTCCAAACTGATGCCTGTAGTTTAACTTTGAATGTAAGTATATATACATATATATATGTATATAGCCAATGTTATAAAATCCTTTTTTATTTGGGCAAAAATTAATATTGTGGACAATATCAATAAATTCTTTGCTTTTAGAACTATTTGGTTCAATAAAAATATTGAATCTCTCCCATTAAAAGAAACATTGCATTAGGTTTCCAAAGAAGTAAGAAGAGAAATGTCTTGGCCTTTATGGTTCTTACACTTGAAACAGGCAAGCAACAGAATGCATGTAAGTAGCTATACCAGATGTCAAGTGAGACCCAAAAGAATTGTTCTGCAATGCCAAGATATTGGGTTTGCCTGTCAGCTGGGCATTGGGTTGGCTGGAAGGTGAGCCAATGCATGAAGCTGTTCAGAGAAGGTAGCATTTGAATCAAATCTTGGTAGATATTCAGAAATAAAACAAGAGTGGATTTCAGACATAGCCCTTGCAGACTTCCTGAGAAAATTCAGATTCATTTCTGAAACTTAATCTTATGTAAGACCTAGAATATTGCATCTATGGATATTCACTGGGTTTAGAAACTGTCCATACATGAGAATGATTCACTAGTAACTTATTCATGCATGTTATGTTTTGAAATATGAAGACCTGTTCTGTTGGAAGCCAGAGCAATTCTTTCTGTGTGAGAAACATGATTCTCTATATGTTTCTTTGTTCTTTAGAATGTATCCTAAACTTTGAGTTACATCACCATTGCCTTTGGCTTATAAATATTTATGTATAGGTAGAAATTATCCTTTTTATTAAGTCAGTAGTATGACATCTTGTAAGAATCATAATGAGTTTTTCTTTATAGACAAATTTTAATTTAGGAGGATGAATAGTCTACTTTTGTTGCCTGACAAGCAATTGTTCTGTGATTTCATGGAATGAGTACTCTGTGCTAAGTTTATTTTGCCAAATTTTTTTATTAAGTTTTAGGCAAATGTCTGGATACTAGGGGCGCAGTGCTAGTTGTCTTTGTTTTTCCTGCTGTGTCCAATCAACAAGTGGGATCACAAAATCCCTAGGTTCTCTCCATTCTGAGCATTTTTAGAGCAATTCTAATTTTGTCTGTGTATCAAATGATGTACAGTTCTCAGTGTAAAGCATCTCTCCTGGGACTGACCTGAAAACCATAGGTTAAGGAGCACCTTGCAAGAGGATAAAAAGGAAGTGTATTTGGCTTCTCTTCCTTCAATTTCCCTGTGTCCCCCGCAGGAGCAGGGCACAGTGTTCCTTGGGAAACTGATATTTGGAGGGAAATAATCAGTTTCCTATGGAATCAAATAACTTCTTAGTCTCAACACAATACAGACAAGAGTATTGTTCTATGACTTGAAGATCTGGACATTTACAATATGGAGATCATTGTTAATAATCCTTTCCTAGAAATACTGGTATTTACTTGTAGGAAACACTTGTTTTTTTAAGTATTTATCTTTTCTTTAAAACAGAATTTTAAAAAATAAAATAAAATAAAACAGCATTTTATATGATATATTCAGTGTTAAATCCGTAAAACAAGGTTGAAGATACTCTGGGAACATGAATCTGATATTTTAAAATGACATTTAAAAAGATTATGATTAATTTTGCTTCCAGGTGATATACCAAGTCATAATTCTTAAAGTTGCAAGTGACCCAAACACTAAAAAAAAGTAAGGTATCTGTCTCAGCCCCTAATTCCTACCTGCCAGTCCTATTTCCTTTGATACTTGAAGAAATCCTCTTTGCTTCCAGTAAATGTTCAAATGTTAATTATTTTATGCTTAGTTCTCAAAGGCAGAAATCAGTCTTATTCTGAAGCTCTAACAAATGTCCTCAGAACTCAGTGGCATACAATAATACACATCTGTTCCCGCCAAGGAGTCTTTAGGCTCGTAAAATGGTTCTCTGGTTCTACCCCAGGGTAAGTTCACTCCTGGCTTTGGTCTGCTGTGGGTTGATGATGTGGCACTCCTGAATTGGGCTGCTCTCTCACACATTTAGAGATCACCTGGTTTTAAGCTTGTTTCTGCTTTTTACCCAAGAGTCCCATGTATCATTCTCTTAAAAATCAGACCAGCCTATACAGGTTCTCATGATGAAAATATAAAGGTCAAAGAGAGTATATAAAGCACAGGGTCCCTTGAGGCCTAAGCTCCAAGCAGGTACTGTCAGTTATTGCCACATTGTGAAGATCAAAGGAAGTTTTAAAATCATCCCAGACTTAAAGGTAGGGAAACAGACTGTTGCTTACCAGGAAAAACGATGAAGTCACGTGGCAAAAGGAATTGGAGAACTGGGGCCATGTTGTGATCAGTGTACCTTATTTTCCTTCCCAGAAGCTGCTTGCTTTCAACAAACATTAATGATAGCTGAAATCTGGACAGTCTAGTTGCCCAACGTTTTCCCTTTATGGGAAATTTGTACCAGCTTATAGGGCCACTTGTTCAACATAGCTATTAAATTACATGAATTTAATGTGGAGAGTATTATAGCGAGATAATACAAAACCCATGCTTCCTAATTATTTTCATTACCTATGCTCTCAAGAGTATTTGTAACTACTTTATCCAAGTGGTGAGAATGCTGTAGAATGATGCTGCCAAAATATGTCTTTAGTGCTGTTGAGGTTTTCAGAAAAGGCACCTCTCGGTATGCTGCTTGGGCTCATTGCATACTCAAAGGCAAAAGACACTAGAAGGCTTCAGGAAGCAAGTTATTTTTCTGGTTTTCCTCTAACCTTTCTCCTGCTTCCTTTTCTTCCTCGAGGAAGATAGAAACCAAGAACCTCCTTTCTCTCAAATCAAGGCTTAAGACCTAGAAATGTTTGTCTAATCTTTTCCCATCTGTCTCTGTAAAAACTGCAGCAAAAATCTCTCAAAGCCACCTTGTGTGATAGTAGATTGTAATATCCTCCTTCCAGAAGTGTTCAGAGGGAATGATGCTTGACTGGGAGGTCAGGAGAAATCTGAACATACAGATTTCTTTCTTGGTGTCCCTCTTTTAGTCTATTAAAGTTAGGTCATGTTTTATTTTGTCCAATCACATTTCTACACACTGTCCATCCTTTATCAAATCTTAGCAAAAAAATGGACATTTTTCTCCTGCGTCTGTGGATCTTCCACTTTAAGGCTTTACTTCCCACAAAAATACTGAATACATGTGCTACATTTCCCTCTTGTTTACCTCTCTTTTGTTACAGGGGTGTCAGCTGTGTGTCTTCAGATGGGTAGAAAACATAGGATATTTTTCTACCTTCAGAGTGGCAGCACACAGATAGGTTGAGATTGGCTGAGAGCATTTGCACCACTAAACCTGGTGAACATTCCTAATCAGTGTTCTTTGTTCTCTTTTTTTAACAGCTGCTTATTAACTTTAACCCATAAATGTCTGCCTGTAAATGCCATGGAGGATTTGGGTCCTATGCCAACTCATTCCTGCCCTTCACAGCATGAGCTGTTGATTCATCTTATGTACGCCTGTATGTTCTATTGCTTTTGTTTAAGAAAAAAAAAAACATGTAGTTGAGTAAGGAAACTCAACTTCCTAAACATGTATTTTAAACTTGATGAGGACTCCGGTAGCAAAAGCTGTTTTCTTCTGTCTTTAGTGAACTCTACTGCTGGTAATGAAAACAGATATTCACCTTACTTGTGTCAAGGTACAAACTCAACTTTAAGGAAAAATAGAGATGAGAAAGGTAAATAGTAGGCACAGTCATTAAAACCAGAGTGCATGCATTCAGAAGAAAATTGCCCTGCACTGTTTGCAGCCAGCCCTATAATTTCAGGAAGAGCGTTGTCTTGGGCAACAACAAAAGGCAAGTGAGGCACATTTTGTTTTCTCTGCTTGTTAATGGAGACCCACGCTTACTTATTTTTCTGAGTCAGATGAGCTGACGTTTGCCTTCCAGTATTCCACTGAAGCAAAAGGTCAAACCATCTCTTCGCAAACCTACAAAGCAGACAACCTGTTCAGAGAGAAGACTCACTACAAAAGCAGAAAGAGAGATACAATTCAGAAAGTAAAGCAGCTCAAATTCTGTTCTTGGGTCACAGTACCCTCACAATGGATTCTCGGAAAAATGAAATCATTGTACCAACCTGCCTGGATTGTTTCTCTCTCTCTCTCTCTCTCTCTCTCTCTCTCTCTCTCTCTCTCTCTCTCTCTCTCTCTGTTGATGAATTGTTCGGCATGGTACTTCCCAGTGGAGACTTAGGACAAAGGTGTATAATGTGATATTTCTGAGTGGGAAAAATGAAAATAATGAGTAAAGTATCAATATTCTTATTCCAAGCTTCTGATAAGTTCTGGGAAAAGTATCTTCATTTTTGCAGTGAGTGCTGTGTCTCTGTAATCATAACTCCCTGATATTATAACTGTTACAGATGGCCATAGTGCAGAGAGGCTAGAAGTCATGTGATACTCAACAAGCTCTGTAAGAGCCTGTGTTTGGATGCATACAGACAAATATAGAAACCGTTATAGACCCATATGTATCCATACCTTAGCGCACACATCTGTATTGCCAAGCTGTCCATTATGGGGACCCTAAAGCAAGCACATCTAAGGAGAACTGCACACACCCTCCATCCAGATTTGGGTTTCTAATACAAGTCTCCAGGAACAAGACCATATGGAGAAATGGCTGACTGTAGGGCTGTGTCAGGGAATGTATAACATGAATGTGGACTAAATTTTAGTTCCAGAAAATACATAGTGAAAAAGCCCAATCGCAAGAGTATGTCAAAAGCACTTGGGAACCAAGTTAAAGATCCTTGTGGCCAGTGCTGGGCCCCATTGAACAACAAATTCATGCATGATACTGGATTATAAATCAATGCAGAGGGCCAGGGAGATAGCTCAGTAGAATAAGCGCTTGACTGGCAAGCACAGGGTTCTGAGTTCAATCCCCAGTACCGCAAAACACAAAACAAAACAAAATAAATCAACCTAGATAATAAGTATCTATAACTCCATGCTCATGTAGATAAATAAATGCATTTTAAAAATGGGAACAACAAACAAAAAACCTCCCATAGAGAAAAATCACAAATGCTTTATGTAGATAATGATAGGACATAATTCTCCAGTCCTGAAGTGAAGCTTCACGTGGTGATTATGTTCCAAACAATACAGCAGCAAAGGAGGGAAATGAGTAAATTTAAAGTGGCCCAACCTGTCAACACCACCTTGGCCAAGTAATCAAGGTAGTCGTCATCACTGGTAAATCCTGCCATGACTGGATGGTGTGAACATTTTATGTGACGTGGTCATGTGATCGGGATGGCACTCTATTTGGGGATCTTCCGCCCTGATAAAAATAATTGCAGTCTAATCATAAAAGCATCAGACAAGCCTGAATTTAGAAATATTGTACAAAATACCTGAACAATATTTTCTAAACTACCAGCCTTCAAAACAAAGGAAGTCTGAAAGACACCTTATACAGGGCTAAATGTGACGTGGCATCCTGAATGGAATCCTATACCAGAAGAAAAGACATTAAATCAAAACTAAGAGAGTGTTAGTTAAGCATGAACTCCAGTTAAAATGATACATCAATTTTAGCTTATTTGCTATTAAAACTATGTCGAACCACCATGAGATATTAACAAAAGAAACTGGTGTGGAGTAGAGGAGAATGTTCTCTTCCAACTGAGTTTTCTGGGAATATATTTACAGAAACTTAAAGTAGCTGCTGTAAAATTATTCTAAATTGGAAGTTTATTTTTAAAAGATTACAGTGACAATGCTAGACTGCCTTTAGCAAGTTCTTTTAGGTTCCAAATCAGATGCTTTCAGGCATGATGGTATTTTGTATTAAAGTGAAATGTCTATAGTATAAACATGTAGGTTGTTGAATTACAATGATACTTAACTTTGGATAGCTTTACACCTTTGGGGATATTAGCATATTTGCTTAAGTAGGTGACATCACACTGTTGAAAAGTCAGTTGTGCTGCAGTCTATTTCTAGCTGTGCTACTACCCAGCTGTGGTGTCAGAGACAAATTATTTCATCTCAGTTTCATCAGTCTACCTGCCTTTGCCATGTGAAGATTGCTGGACAGTGGAAGGCCGTGTACATCTAGTGACCATGATAATTTTTCTACGCCTAATTGCTGTGCACTTTCATTACTAACATCAAGCCTTTGCATTCTCTTTGAATAAGGACTCTGAAATACAAAGTATACTTAATTTAGTAACAAGAAAATTTAATTTTCAGCATTTTTGTATAATGTAAGATATTGAAATGTAATTTTTAAGGAACAAGTGACATTTTAGTGAGTCACTGATAGGTGGGAGAGACCACACCCACATCTATTTGCCATTTGGTGCCAACAAAATTGGCTGACAATGCAAGACTCAATGGGCATGAAATCTTTTTTTTTTTTTTAATGTATTTAGTACAGGGTCTACAGGGTCTCAGACTTGTAGTGTTCCTTCTTGTTTTTCAACCTCCCAAGTAATGGGATTACAGGCGCATGCCACCACACCAAGTCTCAATCACTGTCTCAGCGTACTTCGGGAATGAGGCCACCATGGCACTCTGGGGATTGAATCCCAGGAGCTGTGATGTGCCTAAACAGGCCCTTTAGTCTGCTGAGCTATATGGCCGGCTCTGGACATGAAATCTTGGTGTGGCTTTCACCTGGTTGGGAAAGGACTTTTGTACAATAGCTTTTAGGCACTGTTTAAACATATATGGCCCTGACAGAATTAGAAAGCCTAACTTGAACTGGCTATGCTTCAGCTCTTTTGAATAAGCACTTTCATCCTAGTCTGGACAAACTTAGCATTAGCAATTAGAGGGGGCTACCAATTCATGAATCAACTTTGACATCCACAAAGACAAAGGGGATGTTGTTCTTGCAATGTTAAGATCAAGTGAATACAATCATTTAAAAAGTTACATGAACTATAAAGAATGACAAGGAAGACATAAGAGTAAAGGGAGATAGAATCCATTCCTTGAGTCTAATAATTTGTATTTGTGGGAGTACAGATAATGAGTTGGATCTAAATTTTAAAAAAGACCAAAAGTCCATTCTTCCAATAGCTAAACAAAATGGAATTAATAAAAACTGTAATTCTATATATATTCATATTTCATATTCCTTCTTGAGTCCTGCTGTATTCTTTCACCACTATATTTATGAAATTCAATTGTATTGTCATGTGTAATTATAGACTGTTCATTGTCTTTGCTATATAGAATAGTTCACCTTATGAATATGCATCAACTTATTTGTCCATTATTTATTTACCCAGTTGACAGTCCTCTGTGAAGTGTTCAGGATGGATTTGTGACAGATTGTGTTCCTTTTACCATCCTTGAATATGCTTGTAGTAAATACAGAAACACATAGGTGGCATTTTTGAGTCACACGGTGAAGGTATGTTCATTAGGCCAGACATTTTTTCCAAAGTGGTTTACTTAATGCATACACTCACTAAAGGCTTAAGGGATATTGTTTTTCACATTCTTACCGGCAGCGTTCAATGTTCTTTTTTCATTTACTCCTTTCTGTGATATTCTGTGTAACACATAGTGAACTGTTTCTCCTTTATTTGTTATTTACTTGCATAAATGTAAGTAA
>NW_004524636.1:7085338-7106914 GCF_000260255.1 Octodon degus
CCACACACTCACCGGACCTGGGCTAGGACTGGCTATGTTGTCATTTTCTAATGACAGTATACAGATTATTTGGGATAGGAATTCAGAGGCCTTATTTTCCATTTCTGTAATTAACATATCTTAAAATTATATGGTACAGCCTTTTAATAAAATAACAAATGGTTTTGTTTCCTGACAAGTCAGAGACATTTTTCTTCCTTACCTGTTAAAGTAGAAAGACAATGTCCCCATTAATGAAACTGATACATATAAGAAAATTATGAATCAGCTTATTTACACTATTGCGTGATAATGAATACATTACAAATATATTATGTTAGTTACTGCTGCAGTAAAACTGCATAGCAAAATCCCTCAAGCTCAATAGTTTTCAATAGCAGGCATTTAGGTGCTTGCTGTGACATTCTGCTCTGTCGTATAAGAGAGGTTATGCTCGATTATACTGTATGCTAGCTGAATTTAGCTCCACAATTTCAAGTTAGATTTAAATTTACGACTTTGTTCTCCTTGAAGTCCTAGAATCAGCAGCTACACAGGATTGTTCTTTCCAAAACAACGCCAATAAGTTTTTGTTTTTTTTAATGTACAAAACTCTCTCTGCTTGTTAGGCATTGGGTCATATCTGTAACACTCAATTGGCCAGAGTCAGTCCCATAACCAAACACAAAATGAGTGGGGAAGAGATGCATGTGCCCGCACCAAGACCCTACTATGAGTTCCAGTGTGAAGGGAGGTCTAAGATGTGAAAACAATAATCCTGTTTGCTGTACAAGAAGACACTGCTTCAGTACCTGGTTTCCCTTCACTGTGTGTCCAGTAAGTAATTAGATTCAACACTAGGTGAAGTGGGAAGTCAGAGGTAGCTAATGAGCAACACTCTGCCTCATGCGACTTCCCAGGGCCCCAGCGTTACCCTCCTTTTGGTTCCTCGTCTGTTAAGCAGAGATAATACTGCTGCCTGTTTAACATGGTTCTCATCAAGATTCATAAGGTAATATGAAGGAGGATACACAATGACTACAAGATTATAAAGCTAATAGCTATTGCCTGAGTGTGTCTGAAAGCCCACCTACAACTGCAGTTTGGCCTTGATTTTCAAAAATGAAGTACAAATCTGTTTGTATACTTCTCAAAGGAAAAAGATGGAAATACATCAGATTAGCATTTCAAAAGTGCTTACATTTGGGTTTGGACACAATGAAGTATATATTTTCTTATTATGCATTTCAGTGGTTTGTAAAATTTCCACAGCAATCATCTATGACCCATAAAACATTTATATGACCTTAGAAATAATTAACCCAGTAACTTAGAACAAATTTAGTAATTCAAGCTCTTATTCCTACTGCATTTCTAAAGATTTTTTACTAGATTCCATAGATATTATACAAATGCTATATTTAATTTTGTTTCCATAAGTACCATTTTAGAATGTTCTAGAATTTTTTATTGCTAATATATATTTGTGGCTTTGCTTTCTATGATTGACATGATTTTATTTTAATATTATATGTTTACATTTTTAAGCAGTAAAGTCATTCATTTTTTTCATGCCTTACTCTATTGTTTAAAATTATCAAGTGTTATTACTTCTTTCCTGTCATTGACAAGGATTAGGAATGCTGTAATGAGAAACCCTCGTTACATGGAGGATCTTCCAGATCTATTTTCATTGTTCAACTTTATACTTAGCAACATGAACGTACAACACGGGGCAGTCTGGAGATTGCTCTTTCCGGTTATAAACAGAAAGGCATTTAAACATCTGAGGATATGTTTCACCAAGAGTTTTGATGTGCACAAAGTTTAGTAAACATTAGAAATAGGCTGAGGGTTCTGCTGACTTGTCTGCAGATCATGCAATTGACCAGTCACTTAATTGCTAATTTCCACAAGTCCTTCTGAGGAACTCCAGCCAAAGATAAAAGGATCAATGGAAGACGGGCTTTGTTTGTTAGTTTGATTTGGTACCAGGAAAGGATCATAGAGATAAAATCCCCCTCTTTCTCTGTTTGCAGTATCAACAACATCTTAAAACACTTTGGACCTTCCATTTATTTGCAACTCCAGATCAAGCAGGATGGAACTCTTGCCACCTGTAATTTCATTCCACAGAAGTACTGCCTGTGTTACATTCTTCACCAACTTTAGTTTTGTAAATTGAATTGTATTTGATGGTAATCAAGCCATTTTTGGTGCATATCTTTATTTACTAGAACTGCTATCCTATAACCAATCTTGACTTTCTGAAACTCTTAACAAATTAATTGAAATGAAATCAAATATATTTCAGAGGCATTTTCAGCCTCTGCAAAGATAAATGAGGATGATTAGTAAAATTACCATTTTAATGGGAAGGTAGATTAAAAGAGCACTGTCATGACAAAATTCCATTTGTCATTAGCAAACTCTTTTTCTCAATCCTCATATTAAAAGATAAGTAGCATCTACATTTTTTAATTTAATAAAATCAAGATCAGTGGCATTGGAAATATAATAAGATAAAGAGGACACTTAAACTATGTCAAATTTTATGTATTTATTTCATGTTACCTATGAACAAATACTTACCAAGTCTGGAGAAAAAAAAAAAGTTAATTATGAAAGGCACACTGTTCGGCTGACACATGAAATCTCAGCCAAGTATTTTAAAAGAAGTGTATCTGCATACTACCGTAGATCACATGACCTTAGCTAGAGAGATAGCCTAGGGGCACAAGTGCCTGTCTGGCAAGCATGAGGTCCTCAGTTCAATCCCTGGTACAAAAGAAAAAGTAGACAACCTTTCCATTTCACAGTTTCTATGAAAGCATTAAAAAAAAAAAAAAAAAAAAAAAAAAAAAGAACAACCTCTCATAGTACAGAGAATGGAAGACTAAGAAGGAAAAATTTAAAGATTCAGAAATGAAAGAGAAGTAAAAAAATTAACTGAGAACATGTCTCCAACACTTTAATGAATTATATTCAACAAAACTTCTTGCTTTATTAGAAATATTGTACAACTGTGGTTCAGTACGATAGCCAGTAACCACATGTGATTTTGAACACCTGAAAGGTCGCTAGTGTGACTGAGGAGCTGAATTTCTAAGTTTACATTAGCTAGAGACAGTCCGAGGTCATAGCTTTGCTGTTCCAAGTGTGCTCTTGCATCTGCATTACCTGGAAGTTTGTAGCAGCCTGGCTCTGGCCCAGACTTACTGACTTACAATATTCCTTTTAAAACGATTTGCAGGTAAGCATATTCTTGGAAAATTTGGAGAGGCACTGGCCTCCAGCAATTTTCAGTTGCTAATTAATCACCCATTCAGAAGCACTGGGAATTCTCTATTTTTATCACGGCTTGTGAACATTAGCGATGTATTCATTTTATTCGTGATAGAGGATTTGCTCCAGCACAAGTGAGTTGTAATAGTACTCAGATGGCTTACTTTAGATCTTTTCCAAACGTGAACAAAACATGTCCCATTGATCTGTGGATTCCTTCATTCGTGAGGCAAATACAGAGTCTATGCGTGGTACGTGTTGTGTGAAGTTTTGGAGTAACTGTAGTTGAATTAAGGGATATGCTTTACATTTCTGTGCTGAAGTGAACAGGAAGGAAATCACCATTTTTGGATTCATTCTTGAAATTTTAGAAATTATTCTTTCCAATTTTTGTTTCATTTTTTATGTATTTGGTACAGGATCTCACTATGCAGCTCAGACTCCTGATGATCCTCCTATTTTCAGCTTCCCCAGCACTGGGATTACAGGTGTGTACCACCATGTCACCATGCCCAGACTCGGTGTGAGCTCAGTACACCCTGGGGCAGGGCTGGCACAGCATGTGTAACTGGAATCGAACCCTGATTCCTACCCTTGCCAAAGCAGGCACTTAGTCTGCTGAGCTATCTTACCAGCCCTCATTTCCAATTTTTGAAAGCAAGATAATATCATAAAAGCTGGAGCAGTGTTCACAGAATTATGTATGGCATTTCACCTATTCCTGTGTGGTTAATCTGGAGTCTTCTGAAATTTGAGACAAGAAAATTGTGTGTATATAATTTATTTACCAGAACTCATACTAAGTGAGGAGAAAGAAGCAGGAAAGGAGGAAAGGTTAATAAAGGCTGTGTTGATGAACACAATAATACAGGACACTGAGTCTCAATCCTTCTTGACATAGAAGAATAAGACATCATGGGAACCATCCACCTAGATGGGTATCTTCCAAGATAAGACGGTGGATATGATTTGAGAAACAACTGTCTTTAACATCATAATAAAAATTATTTACCTAAGGGGACACTACCATAAAGCTGTGTGATACTACATTTAATATGGGATAGAAAGACATGAAATGTTGAGAAGTAGGAGCTCAGAACTGGACACCAAGAATCTGGTCAGGGTTTCCTGTTGGTTACCTACTTGGCTCAGATACATTACTCTGGGTGACAGGGTACCAAGAGGCAGTGAAGCTCATAATCATGGAGGTTCCATTCTGGTTTAATGCCAGCATTCTTCTGGCTCTCTCCATTCATGCCATTATATTTATTACATTTTTTTCTTTTCTTTTTTTTTTTTTTGTTTTTTGGTGGAACCAGGGATTGAACGCAGGCCCTTGCACTTTCCAGGCAAGCACTTATTCTACTGAGCCATCTTCCCAGCCCCTACGTTTTTTTCCTGAAACTTGCTCTTTTTCTGTACCATTTTGCTAGAGAAAAATAAAAATAACCTGTGAACTAATGAAAGTCCAAAACACAAGGATGAATTGTTCCAGATTTCCTTTGACCCACGTGTGCTCAGCTATTTCTAAATTCAAGTTACTGAATGCACATGAGTAGTATTTTTACAAATAAACTAATGAGAACTTGTGGTCTGACAAGGGAAGTTTTTCTAAGATTTGTGTGCTTTTATGTATGTTTACCTCAGATATGATTTAATATAACTTACATATGCATGTACTTGGCACAGTGAGCCCTGGGGGAGAGAAAATGAAGATGAGAATATATAGGAAAAAGTCTTAATCTTACATTATATTGGATTGGTCATAGTATAGTCCTTAGATTAAAAAATTTCTAAAGATTCTACTAGAAAAGCCAATAGACATGCTCAAAGTAAGTATAGAGATGACGACTAATTTCTGGAGAAAGATATGCTCTCAAAAACAGGCCAATTAAGTACACAAGTCAGCACCATTTAGTTCTGTGCCACTAAATTGGAGATTTTCTAGGTACTCAGGAGGATGTGTGATGAGAAAGAGCATAATATTTAACAAACTAATGATTTGCTTGGGGATAGGTGTCTTGGACGTAGGAGGGCTGTGTAGAGACACTTCTAGGAGAATTATGTACAGAGAACTAGGAATTCATGTGTTGAGTTTAGGAAGCAGGTATAAATAGCCTGACTTAAGACTATTTGGAAAATAAGAGAGGATAGAATTGGAAATGCCAGGGAAGAGCATGAATATTAGATGTAAGATTTTAGTGGAATATATTTGGTGGTATCTTTTACAACTGAACAACTGTAACATGGATACATAAATATAGTTCATAAACATGAAACATGTTTAACATTAATAAGATTTATACATAAGGAAAAGAGAATTTTGTATAAATATTTTAGTACTAAATTTGTTGAGATATAATAACATTAGTATTAGTGACTAGTGGCCTCTACAGTTATAAGAGGTGCTCAAAGTAGTGGCCATTGGCTTCCAGATGCTTATTAGTGAAGCATACTGCTGAAGTGTGTATAGTTTTTTTTTTTTTGAAGATTGTCTATCTGTCTGTCTGTCTGTCTGTCTGTCTGTCTGTCTATCTGTCTGTCTATCTATCTGAATAGTGCTCTTTGGTAATGGGGATATGTTCTGATAAATGTATGATTAAGAAGTTTCATCAAAGAATATGAACCCCATCGAGTATATTATCAAAGCCAAGATGGTGGGTCAGCCTCAAGTCTTTATATAGTTCAGAGACATGAAAGACAAGCTGTATGAAGCCAATGCCAGCAAAACATGGTGTACTCTTTTATATAGCTTTTTAATAATTGGGTAGTATAATTTTTGATATTTTATAGAGTAATGATGGGTGGTATTATAAAATGTATAATAATAGCTGTGGTAAGTTGGTAAAACAGGGATGCTCCCACTGATGCTTATTAATATAATTTCCACATGATTCTTGAGGCCAATGATTATCTAAATATCCCTAAGCATGTGGAAAAATTAATGATGTTAAATTAAAATATTATTTAGTCTTGTAAAAAGGTTTAATCTGCTAAGCTATCTTTGGTGTGTACAGATAAACTTGTATCACTTTGAACTTTGTACAATACTCAGTAGATTTAATAATTCATTTATCTGATATCTATATTTAGGAAGGTGTTGTTTACTGAATCTGCTAATATTTTCAAGAATGCGCATTTAGTCACAGGCCTAGAACATTGCTCGACCAATCAGAGGTGTTCAAAAATATCAGCTATTATGATGATCGTATACTCTGGTTTCTCTTCAGATCGTATAAATCTTTCGCCTATTATGATGATGCTGATACCTGTGGAAACAGTAATAGAAAGTAGAATCAGCTCTTCCAAAGTACACTTTGCTTGTACCTTAAATATTTATGTGTCCAATCTCCTTGTGAGGTTTGGAAATTTAAGGTATCTATCTTAGTTATAATGTTTTGATAGTGTTTCGCTTTTCTTGATTTATAGTCCTCAAATATCTATAGGAACAGCAGTTGGGACATAAAAGTATTATTAAGGTATCTCCATATTAGAAAAGTACTTGTGAAATTCCATTTTTAAATAAGGTCACAGTAGCCATTCTGATTAATGGAGCAGGTCCTTGAGAGCTCTGAGCATCTTCCAAGACCTACCTATTGCGCACTTCTATAACAAAGGGAGCCTTTAACTTCCTTTCCTGTAGAATGTAAGCAATGTCTGCTCCAAGGATTATAAAGAGCATGAGAGATTCTCCCACATTAGCTAAATGAGAACCACCATGCAATGGAGATGCTGGGAGGTTCATTCACTAATCTAAGCAAACTGTCCTGCCTTTGATGTTTGCAAGGGACATAACTCAAATTTTTAATGTTTAAATGTTTGATTAACCACCAGACTTATTCAGGAATATTTGAAGCTATAAATACTACACCTAAGAGTAAGTAGAATCTACTGAATATTTACAGTGGACTTTCCTTTATGTCATCTTTTCCATAAATACAATTTGGAAAGCTTGAAATCTAATCAGCAAATTGATGCACTTAAGTAGATTTAAGTAGCTTAACCAGAAGGTCATAACACACGATGCAAGGGTGTACTTTAAAAATCCCAAGTGTAGCTGCAAGAGTAACAGAATGCTCCAAATCATAAAGAAAAGTGATTGCCATTGCAGTTCAGAATGTCTTAGGCTTCCAGGAAGTGCTTAGTTTTAAAATCTTTGTTTGTTTTAAATAACTTGATGGATAGACCAGTTTGACAGCCCGAAAAGAAATATGAAAACTCAGCTGTCAGACAAATATCATATCTCTAGCAGACACACACCAAAGGAAAGATGAAAGTTAGAGAAATAACATGTAGACCTCGGCGTCCCCAGTAAGGATAGTGAGAATAATAAATGGCCCTGGTATTATGAGAGAAAAATGAATCGTAGAACATTGTAATTATTTCTGGGGCTTCTTGGTGTATGAATTCACTCACATGCTTCATGTGTGATAAGGCTTTCTATCCACCCACAGTTTCTTGTCTCAGGTAACATGCTGTCAAGGTGTCCAAAGCTGGCCTTCTTGTGAATATTTGTGGAACCTGTCATTCCACAGAAAGGCAGAAAGAAGCCAAATTAAGCAGTACAAAACATAGCAGGATTGGTTTCTTTGTTGTGGTTTTTGTTTTTTGCAGAGGTAGGGATTGAACTAGATTCTTAGAATACTAATCAGGTGCTTTACCATGTAAGTGCACCCCCTGCCTCTGCTTTGTTTTGTTTTAAAGGTAATTAAACTCTTCAGGAACATTGTTAGGTGATGAAGAATATCCAGATTTGCTCTTACCTATTCAGAAGAGTACCCAGTCTGTCAAATGATGTGAAAACAAGGGATTTCATGATCTGATAAATTTGGGAAGCCTTGGGGTAGCAGCTCATCTTAGCAGGTTAGAGTCTAACAAGTCCTACACTGAAGAGAGTATTTGGACTTCAGTGACTCCCAAGCTTTTTAACTTGAGATACCATTTATGCCTGAGAACCATTGTCTACTTGTAAAGGGTTATTTATTTTTAATTTGTTTTATTTTTTAAAGAGAGTACAAAGTAATATTAAAACAAAAATTGCCAATGATACAATACTTCACTAAGCAAAATAACATGAATGCCACAATATTTGTTGTATTGCATAGTGTTGTCTTCAAATTAGTTGTTCATATTACCAGATATATGCATGCAAAATTGGAAGAAGAAAGAAAAGAAGAAAAAAAGATATAAGAAAGTGAGAAGAAAGACAAAGAAAAAATAATTTTTATTCTCAATGTGAATTTATCCTTAGTTTCTTCTACTTGAACTCTGATCCTCAGTTGGGCAGAATCTGCACTATCAAAGGCTTCTTAGAAATGGAGACTATCAGACCCAGGCCCAAGCCAGCATCTGCATTTGAACAATATTCTGAAATGATGCATATGCACATTACAGGCGGATTTCGAAGTCTCCCTTTCATTCTGATGTGCCACCTACAGTTCTAGGAAGTTAGAAACCTACTGGGGAAGCAGTTGGGCACAGCAGTTAGCAATCTGGAAACAGCAGGCAAGATGCACCTGCAAATTCTGCCTCCCGTTCCTGGGATGATGGAGATGTCTTCTGCAGGCTGAAGTGGATGTTTACAGTGTATTCCATTTGCTTAGTGCATTGTGAGCGATGCTCCTCTCTATTCCAAAGAGCAGACAGACAAACAAATGAGTCTGTGCCTTCATCCAGGCACAGTGTCAGCTGGTAGGACTGAGCCAGGTGTGCTTAGCAGAAACCAGAGCATGACTAATGCTTCCAGGAGATTTGCATATATACCAAAAGGGCAGGAGAGTCCACAGTTGCTACTTTTTGTTGAAAACTTGTAATTGATGATACTACTTTTGAATATGATTATTGGTTCACTCTGTGGGTGAAACATGTATGAGGAATCAAAGTGCTACCAATTATTCAAAATGACTGCAGAAGCACCTCTACCAGAAGCAAGTATAATGTGTATAGTTGAGCAAGAACAGGCACAAGGAACTTTTTCCTTGGTATTAGAAATTATCTTTATCTTGATAAGGGTCACAGGAGTATGTTCATTTGTGAAACTCGATGAATTATTCACTTAAGATCTGTATATCTCAGTGTATATGAACTATATCAGTAAAAAAGAAAATAAATATTTGGCTAGTGAAAGTTGAGTACAGCTCATGTTATGTGCCTCAACATGGGCTATCAAGGATAGCTCAATGGAAAAATGCACTTGGTATATGGAAAGGTTTTGTTGGAAGAAATAGAAGTGGTGTCAACTGCTCTCTGTAACCTCAGTTGTAATCCTCAATACCAGCTCTCCAGTGAAGTCAGATTATAATGTGCATAGAATTTTGTAGCATGAGCCTATATAGGTTCAAATCTAACCCTTCATCCAAAGGATCTAGGATCAGACTTGGCCTTTCTGTGCTGTATTCTTAGCCATGCTAAAAGTATGTCCTTCAAAGGACACATTGTTGAATATTTTTTTGCAAGTTATTGTCACAATGATACGGAAGTCAATAATAGGAAAGCCCAAGATATAGACAGACAGACAGACAGACACCCTAGGTAGGGGGAA
This sequence comes from Octodon degus, assembly GCF_000260255.1. Lineage (NCBI taxonomy): Eukaryota > Metazoa > Chordata > Mammalia > Rodentia > Octodontidae > Octodon > Octodon degus. The sequence goes on from NW_004524636.1 coordinate 7,095,144, forward strand.
GAGTCATTGAAGGATGTGAGATGCAAAGGATTAGATCATGTCCCTGATCTGAGAAGCTTCATATATCAATATTTACACCACCAGAAACTAATTTCAAGAATCCTTAAAGGCTTGGCTAAGACATTCATTTTACCACTTAATTATGCTGCATGAACCTTTTTGCCCCTTTAAAGGTAGTAGATCAATGAAGATCAAGAAATGTATATTATGATTGGGATAGAAGCCAAATTAACAACAGAAAAGTTTTGACCTTCAGATTTGGCAGGCACTGTCTTTCCATTAACCCTTGCGCTGGCTTCAGACTCTATGAGGTAGAAACTTACCCTATCTTTGCATTTATGCATCCCTCCCTGCTATCCACATACCTCGTACTTAGCATGCATAATAAATACATAATCAAGCTGAGTAAATTGAACTGGAAACTGTACAACACATGCAAAGAGTTGGAGACCAAACTTCAAAGTAAGGCTTAGTTTTTTAAAGTAAGACTTTGCCTTCTAGGACACAAGGGTCATCCTCATAGCCTGAAAGTCATGTTTGCTCCTCCTATCTTGCAATTTCTTACTGCCAGGCCTGCAGTTTACCTGCACACTAGCAATGAGCATTTGATTTGCTTCCAGTACCATGAACTATAAAATAAGCTCACAGCGAGAACATACATCACAGCCAACTATGTCACAGGAAAGCTTCGTGTTGCAGTCAGGACAGCAATGCAGATATTTGGGTCTGCAGGTGCCCCAGGTAATCACATTTACTCTTGAAAGCCAACAGGGTATTTGTGTAGTACCTAAGTACTTATTATTTTGTTCAGATGACTAACTTTTTCTGCATTCCATCAAACAGCACTGTTTCAGTATGCAGCAGATTATGTCTCCTATCATTGTGCTTTGTACTGGAAAGGATACAAAACAAAACGAATATTCCTCTGCTTCAGATAACCACTATGTGCTGTATTTCTCAACTTTTTCTAATTTAAAATTTTCTGTCGCTCTTGGCTCTTTCTGTCTTCCTCGACATCTTTTCCATGGACTTAATTTGGCAAAGACGATGATGAAGAGTATTTAACTCATGAAATATTACCAATTTAGCCTAGGTACTACCTCAGCTCAGTGGTCCTTCCTTGTGTTCAGGAGATATGTTCTAGTGCCCCAAACTAGGAGAGCATTGAACCCCGTATGTGGGCACCAGGAACTTCCACACTGTCACTCAAAGGAGTCGCCTTACTGCTTCCCTTTGGCATAGCTGAAGTGCCACCATCACTGCTCTAGTGCTGTGGAGTCATTGTTAAGTAAAGACATGGTGACTTGAACACAAGGATTGCAGCACGACAGGCGACCTGTGGCTGCCAAGGACTAAATAGAGCATGTACCACAGCAGCATGTACCCTGTGGGTATGGACAAAAGGATGATTCACTTCCTAGGAGGATGGATCTTGGCAGCCTAAGATTTTAGCACTCCACTTAGAATGGTATGCAATTTTGAATATATGAACTGTTCATTTCTGCTCATTTTCATTCAGTAGTTTTGGACAGACATAGACCAAGGGCAAAGGAAGCTGCAGAAAGTAAAATCTGAGAGAGAGAAGAACCACTATACTTATCAGTGCTTGGAGAACCCTACTCTGGCCATCCGTGACAGTGCTTCCCAAACAGCACTGTGCATCAAGACCTCCTGGGGGCTTTTTTAAAGGTCCACTTGGAGTGAGCAGGTCTGTGCAGGGCCTGCGGCTCTGTAGCTCTTCCATGTGATGCCATCGAGCACACTTGGAGGAGCAAAAGTCTAAATGGAAATCCGATCAGCACTTTCAGCCATCTCAGTCCACTTTCTTCTTTTAGAAGTCTTGTTCTCATCCTTAACACATGATTATATGTCCTTTGTCTCTGAAATGGGTGACTATAAATCCCCTGAGAACTGAAGAGATTCCAAGCTACTCTGGCAAAGCTCACTGTTAGCACACTGTTAGCAGCACCCCTCATGATCACTAAGGCCTTGACCTCTATTGGACTGGGCTGAAGGCTGTGTCCACATTGCATTTCATCTTGGAAGGACAAAGAAAAAGTTTGAAAAACTTTTTCCTTCAGGGAGCACTTCTGTTTTTAAAATTCTCTCTCTCTCTCTCTCTCTCTCTCTCTCTCTCTCTCTCTCTCTCTCTCCTCATCTTCCAACAGGCAGTAGAGAAACCTGCTTAAGCTCAGCCTTCTTTCACTTAGAGCTCTTAGAGTGACACTTTTCTGGCACCCATGTCAGCAGATCCCGCTCTTATGTCGACTTAAAAGAAACATAGGAAGCACCGCTTCATTTCTGCTGGAACAGCCAGGGACACGATGAGATGCAGGCAGTTTCTTTCTCAGAGATGTTGGCAGGGTGCTTGTCAAGAAATGAACAGTCCAGAGACGGCTCTTCACTGAGGTCTAGATCCATGAGTGATGGGCTGTTCTCATTCCCAGTAGTTTCTGGACAAAGTCTGAAATAAATCATAAGTTCTAAGGAATAAGTGTGGTATTTCTTTCCAGCAGTATGTAAGAAAATAAAAAATACATTGCAACTTGATTTTTTACTGTGCTTCTAAAAAACCAAATGAGCTGACTGGTTTCCTTGGTGTTTACACACTTACACACTTACACACACACACACACACACACTGTACATGTGAATGGGTGCAGAGAACAGTACTTAAATTTGAATCTGTGGTTTTTAAAGTCTGAGCTCAAGACCTGCAAAAAATGGGAATAAACATGTCAAAGGATACAAAATAGCAGATATCAAGGAATGTAGAGCTCTGTAGTACAGTGTGAAGACAAAAGTCAGTAAAGCTGTGTGGTGTTTGAAATTTCCATTAAACACATCGAATCTAGATGATCATGTCACTCAAAGTAATAAGTATAAAAAGTTAGATATGTTAATTTGTTTCAATAACTATATATATATTTAAGAATCCCTCATTAAAATTAATAAAAAATTTTAAAAAATCAAAATCGTAGATTTTATCTTTAGAACACAGAGGAAAAAAAGTGAGCAAGGTAAGAAGAGAAGGTACCAAAACATAGAAGTCAGTTATAGTACGGAGGCTTAATGATAACAAGGATGGTATTTTGTGCAGAAATCTGGACATAAGGACTTACAACCTTAACCCGTGGAAGGTGAAAGTCCAGTCTGCACTGTAGCCAGAAGGTTAAGAAGGAAACCTGACTTCTGAGGATGTGAAGACTTAAGCTTTGAATACTAATTCTCTATTCACAGCTGCCCTTGAAAAATAAGTGCATCAGAGGGTGCTTGCATTGGGAAGAGGGAGTGGATACTTGCGTTTGAGCAAAACTAAGAATGGAGATCAAAACCAGGATAACTGAAACAATTCAGATGTCTTCAGTGAAAAGCTCCCAGGACTTGAGTTCTCTAAAATAAGAGCAACAAGAACAAATTTGAGGGCAGTCACAAGGGTTTCTAAAGCTGTGCTTAGATAAGCTTGCACAGGAAAGATGTGTAGTATCAAGAGATGGGCAGAATCATTCCCTTCTTGTTTGGTTTCTCCATCCCAAAGGAATACTGGAAAGATCCATCACGGGCCATGGGAAGGAAGTGCGCAGATTAAATGGAAAGCCATACTTGCTCCAAGTGGGCTCAGGCAGCTTGGGGAAACAGGGCATTACTCAGGTTATCCAGGTTCTTTTTGAGAAATAACTGAGCACAAAATTGCTATAAAATTGTGAAGGAAAGAAAAGAAATTCATGCTAGTGTGCTATAGCATCCAAGACTGTAAAAGTTTTAGCCTTGGTGTGTGACACATGCTGAGCTCGGGTGGAAAGGGTATGAGGCATATGTATTTATGCACAAGAAGAAGCGCCGTACAGCTTTGGTACTACCTGAGTTCTCTGGCGTCCACTGGGGGCACTGGAATCTGTTCCTTCTGAATAGGGCTGGAACATGTGTTACTGACCTGCTTGTTCAGTTTTGATTTGTGGAGTACAAGCAACTGAGTTGGAGTTTTAAAAATTCTCTAACTCTTTAGTAGCTAATGGAATAACTCATGGTGGGCAGATGGAATTTCCCAATAGACCTTTGAACAAGAGCTCTTTTCCGTGTCTTCCATGACTAAGAGAATATGATAACATTGTTGTCTATCGGATTTTTAAGGTTGTAACTTACTTATGGTCATAAATTCAATTTTGTGTATTGGGACCCACCTTTTGGAAATAAAAAGAATAGAGTACAACACAATAGAAAAATATCAGAGTGTATTACATTTAGTAAGGAGGCTAACAGCTAACTTGTGTAGCTGTTTCAGTAACCTATGTACACATATCCAAGCATGTGTGAGTAACATGGAACATGCATATTACTAACATGCCTCTTTTACTAAGGGACATGATCTGAAAATGTTAAAACCATTGGTCAATATCAATGTAATTCTGTTGGGAAGACTTTCAAATGGAACTCTTTATAGTAAAAGGAGGGGCCAACACTGAATATTTGAGAAAAGATTCTGTGTACCCATTTTGTTCTTTACATCCCCCGGTGAGATGGACATTATGTTTTTCCATGTCTAAGGATGAAACCCCAGTGGCTTTAAAGGTGAGTTCCTTCCCAGGAGGTTTAAAAGATAAATTAACTTGAGGCCTCCCAGTTGTTTGTAAGTGCGAGAGAGCCGGGGTTGGAAAGCGAATCTGCTTTAGCCACAGTGAGTATGTCTGTGTCCATCAAGGTTCACTGGGAAGGCTAGACCTTGGAAAACTGGAGACAGGTTTGTCCTGCTGCACAACAAAGCCTGAGAGTCTGACACCAGGAATAGAGCCCAGAGTTATTTGGGTTGAGGTGCAATGTGAATCTGAAGTTAGGTCTGCAACTAGAAGACAGTTCCATGGGAGAAATGTGAAAACATGCATGGAACATTTGAAAAAGCCTGAAGTGGAGCCCAAGATGGAAGAATGTCTATAGAATTAGAGAAGGTGGTGGTGGTTAGCAGAGCCTAGGGAAGGGAGGAGACCGGTGCAATACAGAATCAGAATGTGTTTAGCAGAGAGTACAGGAGCTGGCTCTTTGAGGGCCATTGTTAAGGCTATGATGGTAGAGAAAAACTGGCCACATAGCATGGTTGCTTGCAGCAAGCTGAGCGGGGTGTTGGGAAACTACAGACTTCAAAGTCAGCCCAGCTGGGCCCAAAGCCTGGCAGAGGAGCGACACAGCAGAAAGCTCACGGGTGCTTGTTTCATGAGACTTCTGGGAGGAGGTTAGGACTGAGGCTGGTTCCGAGGCCAGTTTCCCATTCAAAGAACAGCACAAGAGGACTGTGCAACTGTTATTAAAAGAAAAGTAAGAGAAATTTTCCTCTTCACTGACTTAACAAAATTTTTACACTATTATTCCCTCTTAACATCTATACCATGTTAGTATACAATCCTACAATATTAATGTATTTCAATAACCATTACCATTTCCAGTTCATTCTAAGCTGTGAGTGAGATGAAAAATAGAACCCTTGAAAACTGAGCTTTAGGCACTATTTAGAATGTGGAGGCTCTCTCTAGGCATTAACAAAACTTCCCAATTAAAACTAAGAAGCTTCACTGTTATCTGCTGGCACAAGCCTTAATTATGGTGGTGCACGGAAGAGCAAAGAGGTTCTGGAAGGATGATGCCTTCACTAGAAACAGCATACTTTTTGGGTTAGGGGGGGAGCAAAAGCAGAAGGAGGAAATTTATTTTCTCAAGAACATATGAGGGGCCGGGGAGATGGCTCAGTAGAATAAGCGCTTGCCTGGCAAGCACAAGGACCTGAGTTCAATTGCTGGTTCCACCAAAAAGAAAATATGAAACTTGTCTGATTCCTCATACAAATCTGATTTTTTTAAATACCAGAAGTTGCTTCATATCCATTATCAATAAGTCTTGCCACCAAATCAGTTGATCACAAACTTGTGACCAGATACTTTGGTTTTCAGAGGTTTCATGAGTTCAAAATCATGAGTGAGAGGCTGGAGACCCGCATTTAGCATGTACAATGTTGCAGACTTGAATCTCACATCAGGTAGTGTGTGCCTGGATTTCTCTATGGGCTGACACACTCTACCCAATGGGACAAAGTTCTCCAGAGAATTTAGGGTGGCAACCAAATTTACTTCGAAGTCTAAGACTTCATCACATGAAGGTGTTTGACTAAAATATTAACTGAAATTTCATTTACAACTTTGAATTGGAAGTGCTTGATGCTATATTATCTGCTCAGGCTACTATAATAAATACTGGGACTGACTGGCTTAGCCAAACTAAGGATCAAGGTGCTGGCAAGAAAGGTAAACTACCTTTGACTTGTAGATTGCTCTTCTTATAAGGACTAATTCTGTTATCCTCTCTGTTAGCCATTCTCTGAGTATGGTCACAGCCAAAGCTAGGGGGCTTCAAGGTGGCATATAAAGGGTGTGGGGGTGAATTTTACTCCATAGAGAATTCTAAAATTTAGTGTTGATATCCATAATGCTTTAATAAATGATTATATGATGGTGTGTATGTGTGTGTGTGTGTGTGTTTAACTCAGTGTCTTTCAATTTCTTTTTTTTTTTTATAATGATTTTGGTACCGGGTCTCACTATGCAGCTCGGACTTGTAGTGATCCTCCTTTCTCAGCCTCCCCAGCACTAGGATTACAAGTGTGTATCACCATGCCCAGACTCAGCGGCCAGCTAAGCGTACCTGGGGTTGGGGTCAACACAGCACGTGGTGCAAGGGATCGAACTCTGGTCTCTGTGCTAGGTTAAGCAGGTGCTTAGTCTGCTGAGCCATCTCATCAGTCTTTCAATTTCACACTTGTTTTTCTCTGAGGTGTTATTTTCTTGATGATCAAAGTGCCAGGAACTTAGAGATGGCATTTGAAGTTGCTGATATTAAACCTTGTGATTGTTCCAGCCTATGTCTCAGTAGAACAAGGAAGAGTAGTAATATCTCTCCTCCATCAAAATTCATGACTACAAAGTGCAGAAATCCAACTGGCCTGGAAATCATTTCCTGTCCTGAGTTGGATTTAACAGTGAAATCACCACAGCTGCATGATTTTTCCTGGTGGTGCCCATGTGGGCAGATTGGAGCAATCCCTTCGGGCTTTGCTCTTTATAAGCAATTCCATCACATGTGGTATGTACTCATCAAGCCGTCCTGGTTTTCTGAAGCAAACAGATTCAGCATCATTGGCACAATCTGCTGAAATGAACCAAAGGGCCAATGAACCCAGAAAGGTTCACTAATATAGTTATTTTTCAGCAGGACAGTTACAAGGGGAAACAAATTCCTTATAGTACATGTGTGGCCCTTACCTAGCTTATGCTGATTGGCCAAGAGGAACACCTCAGAAGTCAGAATTCAGGAGTTTAATTGGCAAACAACTGAGTATTTAACTTTCTAATAATTGTAAAATAACATTTTCTTTTCTAATAACTGTAGAGCAAAAAGAGATGCTAAGAAAAGCTCTCCAGAAATTGTTAATGAGTGCTGAAATCTACAATTTGAGAATATGGTTACTTTCCCTTACAATGAGGAAGATGCTTTACCCCTTGCTATCGGAAACTCCTCTGTAAAGACGGCAACTATAAATTGCAAAGTAAATGGGCTGGCAAGATAGCCCAGCAGACTGAGTGCCTGCTTAAGCAAGTGCAGGGACTGGGATTTGATCCCCAGTCCACATGCCATGCTAGCCATGCCCAGCGTAGGCACGCTGAGCCAGCCACCGAGACTGGGCGTGGTGGTGCATGCCTGTAATCCCAGTGCTGGGAAGGCTGAGAACAGGAGGGTCACTATGAGTCTGAGCTGTGTAGTGAGACCCTGTACCAAGTACATAAATAATAGTGAAGTAAAATGCATAGTGTGATGTGAAACTGCTGGTGACCAGTTCTCTGTGTGATCTTCGGCAAAAATCTCTTTATCTCCTGTGACTGAGTTTCCTTGGCTAGAAATGGATGTGTTAGAAGTAATTACCTCTCAGGGTGTGATAAGAGATAAGAAAAACATGTAAAGACTTTGAAAGGGCCTGGCACAGAGTGAGCTCACCACCACCTCCACCACCACCACCACCACCTCTACCACTACCACCACCACCACCTCCACCACAATCAGTTGCTTTCATCCCTCTGCTGACTGCTGTAGCCCTCTGATGACTAGCCACAGGCAATTGCCCCCAGAAGCCATAATAAATGGACTGTTTGTAAGTCAATGCGCAAAAGTATTTAGTTTTATCAGTATGACATCTAGAATAGTCATGGATAGCACCGGGAGATAAGTACTTTTTCTGGAATTATGATACTGTTCCTTCTATTAAAAAAGCATGAATTAGTCAGCCCATCATATTTTTGTGTTTGCCCTTATTGCCAGAAAAGTACAAGATGATTTTCTGTCTAATGACTATTAGTTGCTCTGACTATTTATTTCTCCTCATTCTTAAAAATCTGATTTTCCATTCTTAAGCAAAAAAAACCACAATAGGTGTGATTGTGAATGCTGCTGTTTTTCAAATGAGGCAGGAAGTTTGTTAACAATCGTTTGATACAAGAATTCATTCCCCTTACATCTGCGCTTCCTGGATAAACATTTTTGGAGGCACAGTCGCGTTCTTTCTCTTTTCTTCTGAAAGAAAAAGCCTTAATGAATTCTTACTGCGTGCAACACACGAGGCACTAACGTCTCACAAGTAAGTAAAACCTGCCCGGTGTCTTCAGTGATGATAGCGTATAGCAGAGGACACATGTTTAAAATACCAATAGTAATATTTACTCTGTATTAAACTTGTAAGATTGGGAGGTTAGAAAATAGTAGGGACTCAGTGTATATCCAATGAATTACTACATCAGGAGCGTCACACGTATTAAGTATATTAGAATAGATGTTCACTGAGCAACTCTCACCTGTATTCCTAGAACTATATTGAGCATAGAAAGCCCATGGAATGCCATGTAAACCTTGAGTCCCGGAGAGATCAGGTAATTTGCTAGTGTTTGCACAGCTAGCACGAGCCAGGGTTCTGCCTGGCCCCAAAGCCCACGTCCTTAACCACTACCTCTGTAATGATACGTCCAAGTTGGGGGACAGCTTCCTCCTTCATGATAATAAAACTGAAGTTTTCTGGGGCAGGACCAGTTTTACCGGAAACCATGTTCAACCCACCACTCTCATGACTGCAAACTGAGCTCATTTTCCAGTCTACCACACAGCTTGTCATGGATCTGGGCAATTTTTATCTCACATACGTAAAATGTTCTAGAAAAGTTCAATACAAACTGTGCTGTGACAGTATCATATAGTTGCAGTTTATGGGTCCATGGCTTAAAATATATGTGCAGTGCAAAATCTGTTGAACAAATTAAGCTGCACAGTTAACCCATGGGGTAGGGTTTGGACATGAAACAAATTATCCAATGGCTTGAGTTTGTCACTCTTCACTATACTACTTACTGGTTCTTACATAGATACCCCATGAGCGTGAGCACTGCTTTTATCTTTACTGTACAAAATTGAGGGGCAGAGATGTGGTGGGCAGAATTGTCAGAAAGGCTCAGGATCCTTGTCCCCTGGTGCTCAGACTTCCTATAATCCCTGCCCTTTGCACTGGACAGAATCAAGGACATGCTTGTAACTGAGAAATATGGCAGAGGTGAGGCCATTTTGCAGGTGGCCTCAAGTCCCACTCAGCTGCTTGTGAATTGAGCCAAAGGAAGGCTATTTTGAGTAGTTCTGACTTAATTAGATAAGGTGACAGGCTGTCTGTGCAGATGTGACCAAGTCAGCGGCCCTGTCACAGGAGCCCATGTGGCAAGGAAAGGCAGCAGCTTCTGAAAGCCGCAGAAGCCTATGAGACCCACTGGGAGGCTACAGATCTAAGGCCGCTGGTGCCAGGCCAGGGCCACAGTCCCAGGGCCAGCACCCCCGTGAGTTCCGAAGTAGACTGTTCCCCAGTCAGCCTGTGGGTTAACATCAGGCTGACACAATCAGGCTGACACCTGAATTACTGCCCCAGGTGATCCTGGCAGCATTGTGACCCCTGTAGATAGCGAGGTCACGTGTGTGGCTTGAAGTCTCTGGACTTGAAGTCATTTATTACCCAACAATTGCAATCCATGCGTGTTCCTAAACAACTAGCAGACCTCTCGTTTAGTTTCTGCTTTCCGCCCTGTGGCTTCGCTTACCAAATGTAGCTCTTGATATTGTTTTATAAGTGAGCATCCCACTTCCCACGCTCAGATGTACTGGAAGGCAAAGAGGTTTCTAAGGAAGTTGCGACTGCTGGAATCACCTTTTGAAGGATGACTATTGTGGTTGACAAACTAGACAGGAAGATGAACCATAATAGGGGCTTTAGCACCTGTCAGGTGAGAGAAGAATGACACTAGGTGGTCCCTGGGTGAAACCCAGGGTAATTCCTTTCCACATCAGAAAATAGTGGCATGATGCTGCTTTTTTTGGAGCCTCATTACTGAAAATACTGAGTATGTATGAATATACATTGAAGTTTTTGAACAATGACTATTTCTGCTTTACTAAACTTAGAATTCTCACTTTATGTTCTGAAAACTCAAACAAAATATAAAGGTTTCACATTAATTCTTTTAGAGTGTGACTATGAATTCGAAAGACCTTTAAAAATACCTTTTACCACCTAAGAAGTCTTCCTCTTTTTAGTTCCTCTCTGTCTCTGTGTCTCTCTGTGTTTGTCTGTCTGAGTCTCTGTCTGTCTGTCTGTCTCCCCCTCCCCCCCCCCCCCGCCACCTCTTTCTTAGGGATTTTAGTATCTCTTGTTTCCTCTCCATATAATGCCCCTCTTTTCTTGGGCTTATATTTTTCACCTCATACTCCAACCAGGATCCTGGTTTCAAGTGTTGCCATGGAAACCCTGAAGTACATTCCTTTGGATCAGCTCACAGCATGTGGTGATACCTGGCTCCCAGCTGTAGGCCTGGACCGGGAGGATCAGTGAGGCCAGCCTGAGAATGCCAGCCTTTCCTTATAGCCACAAGCCAAGTCCACCTCTCAGAGCTCTGTGCCCTGGAATTCTGTTTTCAAAATGAGAGAAATGGATGAAAAAATTCTATACAGAGAAAACACCCAGAATGAGGAGTTGTCTTTGAGGGTGGGGGTGGGGTGGTGTCAAGAAAAGAAATAGAAAATTCCCAAGGTTAAAGCGAGTTCAGTTAGAAAACATTCTAGGGCTAGGGAGATAGCTCAATAGAATAAGTGCTTGCCTGGCAAACACAGGGTCTTGAGTTCAATTCCCAGCACAAAAAAAAAAAAAAAATCTACTACCAAAGTTACTATCATTTGCCCACATAGGGAGAGACCTATGTCAAAGTTGAATAGTACATGAAAGCCCGTTCAAAGAAGCATAACTAGTTTAGGATGAGTGTGTGAAATGGTTTTCAATATACTACTATTGTTATACAACTGGACATATTATTTAAATGCAAAAATGTGTGAATACAAGTCCATTATACTGCTGAACACTGCTGTTGATATATATTTCTCAAATAGCCAATCATCATGTACTGTAAAATATAATAGAATGGTTCCGCGTCTGAAGAAAACGAACCGATAAGCGTTGCGCTGATCTGGAGACCACCTCTAGGCTTAAGACTGGGAAGGACTAATCCACGAAAATTCTCGGGTCTTAAGAGAAGAAGCTACGGTGAAACCTAAGTTCCAGAACTTCCAACGCTCTGGTCCAGTGTCGAAGATCTCACCCTCCTGGTGGGTACCTGGGTTTCCGCAGCTGCTTCTTCCTAAAGCGCTTGACAGCCACAATT
>NW_004524636.1:7109449-7112515 GCF_000260255.1 Octodon degus
TTCAATATATTAAAAAAAATAAAAATAAAATATAATAGAATGACATCTTACTGTTTTTACCATGGATATGTTCTTTCTGGTGTGGTGTCAATTTCTCCTAGTATTTTGGATTTTCATTAACATGTTGGGACCAGAATGCCTGCCAGATAGCTCAGCAGATTAAAGCACTTGCTTAGGCAGTACAACAACCAGGGTTTGATCCCCAGTGTGCCATGCTGGCCTGGCCTCCAGGGTGCGCTGAGATGGCAATTGAGACTAGGCATGGTGGCATATGCCTGTAATCCCAGCACTTGGGAAGCTGAAAACAGAAGGATCACTATGAGTCTGATCTGTGTAGTGAGACCCTGTAGACCCTGTACTAAATATATACATATAAAAAAAAGATGTATGTATGTTAACTTGGCCAGTGTCTTCAAGAATGGCAAAGAGAAAGATCTTATCTCATATGAAAGTGTCACCTTTACTAGGACTCTGGAAAGTTTCAAGATAGTGACCAAGGACATATTAGGAAAAATTACCATTTACATAGCTTACTAGGTACTGGGAGGGATCTTTGTTAACTTAGTGGGCCACATACACATCACTGATGCCTAATAAGATTGACAAGTAGAGAAAAATAAACTGCCAATAAGTGACACTGAGAACTTATCTCCAAAATTGTACCACTATGAGGCAGTAAATCCCTCAAACATAAAAAAATTCATTGATCCATTTTACATACGTATTACTGCCTTTTATTTTGTATATGTGTATAGCCATTGGTTTGTGTCTTAATATGTTATTTTTATTGAGTATGTTCGGTTTCTGATACACAGTTTCACATAGCATGCTTCTTTTGGGTAACTAAGCATCTAGTATAAGTGACATTTACGGGTAACAGAGAAACAATGTTTTCTGTAAAGGTGTGGAGACAATGGCTGTTTAATTTTAATATAAGCAACACTGACTTCCTACCTCACACCATATAAGCAAATAAAAGTGAGATGGAATAAATATTTAAACACTGAGGGAAGTGTAAACTACTAGAATATGCAATATTTTTTATAAAGGTAGAGTAGGAGAAAACATTTCTAAAAATGACACAAAAACCAGAAACCATAGAAGAAAACATTGGCAGATTGCCCACTGAACACTGTTAAGCTTTCCATTGGCAAAAGACACAGTGGAAAAAAAGGAAAGATATTTTACAGGTTAAAAAGAACATTCATAAAATATTTCAAGAAGATAACATATGTCTCACTCTTAGCATACAAAAGTGGCCCGTATAAATCTTTTATAAAACAAGATCTCAGGCGTCTCTGAATGAGAACATTATTGTCTCTTAGCCATGAAGCCTAGGGCATTTCAGCAGTCACATACTACAGTTCCTGGCCAGGTGTTCTGGGCTCTGCTGGAGGAAGTGCTTCTTGCTGCCTTGTGGACATTGATCATAGTATCTAGCTCATTCTCCCACTTCCTAAACTTGACAGTCTCACAAGCCTCAAACTTTATTGTAGGCTGCCAAAAGAGTACTGTATCTCTTTGGAAAATAGCCCCTAATTTTCTGACCTGGCCCTGAGATGTAGATGTAGAATATTACCTACTCTATTTTTCCAATCATAGTTTTGGAGACATCTGGTCTACCACTGGCTATTTGTTCTTCAGAAAGGAATAGAGTCAAGGACACACTTTCTTCAGGTAGCCTTCTCAGAACACCTCTCTTTTCAGTTATTTTCAGCATCTTACTGGAGCCTTCTACATGGCAAGCTTCTCTTGACCTACCTTTGCATCTCTAGAGCCTTATGGGGCGTGTGCGTGCAGGGAAATGTTTGGCAAGAGTAAGCCAATGATTTCACACTTGATGGAGTGCAGATTGCCAAATTACTGTATCTTTCTCATCCACAAAATTTAGGGTTGGTGGTTAAAGTAGTTGTAGTAAAGGTGCCAACTAATGAGCTGCTGAGGGAACTGTGGCACTCTGAAACATTTATTAAGACAGAAATAGATTCATTGATTGTTTCAAACAATACCTAAGAAAGAAGTCTTTTAGGTGCTCCAAAGGATGACAGCAGACATTTTTTTTTCCTAAGACCCATAAAAATAAGTAAACACAGTGTTTCATAAGAAAATCTGATGTACAGAAACACTCAGACACTTCTCTGAGAAGGTTGGAATTTGGGTCAAATGCTTTGGCTCTTGCTGTTCACACCATATCCTAAACAGACATTTATTAGACTTCAAAGTTGTATGATATTTGGATATTTAGATTTATGATATTTAGATATTTGGACAGATGTTGTTTGGATATTTGAAGGATCTATAGATAGAGCTCTGTAAATAAAACTTAGAACATTTCTAATGTTTTGCTTCTATGTTTTCTAAAGCTTCTTTGTATTTGATTTAACCTTTTTCCCCATCTTGTGAGTATTTTTTCATTAATTCCTTTCCCGCTCTAGGTCTTGGACATTTTAACAGGCATAGAATACATCTCTGTGCACGCAACAAAATCATTAAATTTTAAAAGCTTCTTTCAATTGCATTTTCTTGGCCTTCTTTTTAAATGACTATAAATTCTACTTTCTGTTTTAATTAACAGTATTTTAGGATTGTCAAGCTTCTTTGTGAATGTATATGTCTTGGGACGTGTGCAGAAGTGAGTCATACAAGAAGTTGTGCTACTTTTCAAAAATATTAAAGGAACAATAAGATTTCTAAATATTCAAATTTCACATGTAAATAAGCTTCTTTGATAAAGGCAGTTGGAGTATAATCGAAGGTCATCAAGAGAAGGGATTATTTATACTAACTGTGTCTGCACAGAAACACCTGTACCTTGCAATCCAGGAATCAATCAACAATGACTGGAAAATACATCTGTGAATCTGGAAAATCATTATAAGGGTAACCAGTATTCTCAAACCAATAAAATTAATTATGATAATAATTATTGTTACTATTATTATTATCAATGAACATTTCCTTGTCCTACAGAGAATTTGTCTGTGGATGATAAAAGATCATATTAATATCTTATTAATTTTACTGCATATTAATTTTATTATAGTTTCCTTCTTTAAAAATCTTTCG
>NW_004524636.1:7112968-7125890 GCF_000260255.1 Octodon degus
AGAGAGAGAGACAGACAGAGAGAGAGAGAGAGAGACAGAGAGAGAGAGACAGAGAGAGAGAGAGAGACAGAGAGAGAGAGAGAGAGAAATTGTTATATGTCAGACCATTACATACTCTTTAATCAATAGCACACATATCTGTGTATCTAACAATTCTTGCAATTCTTGTCTTCAAGGTTTATCCATGTTTCTATAAATCTGCAAGGAGATTTGTATATTATGGCTAAAAAGCTTTCAAGAAATTAATCCAGAGCCAGGGAGATAGCTCAGTGGCACAAACACCTGCCTGGCAAGCACAAGGTTATGAGTCCTGATACAAAAAAAAATTTAATCCAGCTTCATTATGTTACAATAAGTGACAGTGAAGAAGAACAAATTCAAGAAACGTTGACTTTTGCTATTCACTCCGATAATCTTTCTGAAAAATATAGTCACAGGAATTCCCTACATCCTTGCAAATAAGAAGTTAAAATAGTAACAATATTCATTCATTGGCCTCTGTTTATTACTACAGAATTTGAGTGAAGATTTAACCTGTATGATTCTGTTTAATGAAAAACAAATCAAGAATTATGTGGGTGTGGTAGAAATCTTTTTAAAATGATCAATTTACAAACATACAAACCAGCATCACATACTTACCAAAAAGATTGAAAGCAAAGAATCTATCTAAGTTTCCTTGAGTAGGATATGAATTTCTGAATGGCAGAGTGATTTGCTACATGGGAGAATTATTCCAAGTGCTTCTCCAGACAAGCCACTTGATGACTTTTCATTTACTGATGCAAGACAATCTGATCACAAAGCGAGAATTTCATCATTATAATTCCAGTTCTTGTCAATAGCAAGTGATAAATACTCTTTATTCTGGAACTTTGCAAGTGATTTAATACTTATCTAAACAAAGATGACTTTGCATGAAGAGGACACAATTGAAACAGTCTGCTGATGAGGGAAGAAGGCAGAAGTGAGACATGAGCCACTGCCATGGTGGAAGTTTGCTCTGATATTATTACTCTTCAATGGAAGGATTTTTATGGAGAGATACAGGAGCTGCGGTTGACCCGATCCTCTTGAGATTATTTTTGTGTGGACAATGTGTTAGCTTTCTGTGCTATGAGCAGAACCAGAGAAAATAAATGTTAGAAAGAGGAAAGATCTGTTTTGGTTCATGGTTTCTGAACTTTTAGCTCACAGTCGCTGTCTCTGTTGCATTTGAGCTGGTCACCAGGCAGAACACCATGATGGAGAGTGAATGACTGAATTAATCGGCTCACCTCATGGCAGCTGGGAAGTGAACAAAGAGAGAGGAGGGGGTCTGGGTCCCAGTGTCCCTTCAAGGTTGTGGTTCCAGTGACCTAATTTCCTTCTACTATGCTTCACATTCCAATGGACCTGCCACCTTCCAGTGCATTGGCTAGTGCCAAAACGTTCCATGTGGACTTTCACAATGTAGTTACAAACTGCAACAGATAACCATGTGGCTGGCCTCAACTCTGAAGGCCTTTGTGTCTCCTTAAGCCCTTTCAAACATCAGTTCAGGAGGATTAACTAAAGACAGACTACAAGGTGTTTGCCATAGAACTGTTACATAACTAATAGAAGGAAGCATTGTTTAAGATAAATGAGTACAGAGAGCGTTGTCTCAGTTTTTAAGAACTTTGTTCCAGTTTTGATTTCAGATAAATGAACAGGAGAATGCACACTGAATATTAATGAATCTAGAGGATTTGTAAAAGTAGAACAATTGGAATATATTGTTCAGTTGTACATATGTATAAAATATCATTAGTGACGTAGCATTATTCTAAGAATTTTCTAGAAAAATCTACTTGCTTTAACTACTTAATTTTAAATTATTGATAGCTTTGACAGAAATTCCTTATGAATTTTTAAAGTTTAAAGGCCAGTTCGATGAGTCCGTTTTTCATTAACATTTGTGAAACCTACTACTGAAAATAATTTGATGGACATTTGTCATTATGTAGGATGAATATCGATGATACTGTCATTTAAATATTTTCTAGTTTAATGAAAACTCAGGAGATTAAGTTACCTTTGCCGTGCCATAGAAACTGGTAAAACAGACAAACATAAAAACCATGCATGCCTAGAAACTATGATTTATTTATGAAATAGCTTCCGATTCATCTTTCTTCTCTTGGTCTGTAGTGCAACAGGAGTGTATCAAGCCTCAGTTTCACACTGCTCATTTTAATGATAAAAATACTTTATCCAGCTAATGCAAATGGCACTCAAATTTTCATCTTGACTTCCAATTCTGTCTTACCAAATATGGAATTATCGGCTGGTGTGAAAGACACTGGCTCCTTCCTCTCAACAGGATAAGGCTCAGATTTTATAAGCTGATAGAAGTGTGTGCTTTTCATCTCTATGTATGAGTAACTTTTACCAGTGTGGAAAAGAAGTGGTCATGGAGGCCTATGGATCACCAGAGAAACCAAAGAAGGCATATATGGCTTCTTGTTGTGTTTGTTGCCCACTACCAAATCACACCCCCATCCATTGTCTATACTTCTTAGAGGTTCCTTGTCACCTAGGGAAGGTGACTATGGGCTTCAACAGTCAGATTCCCTGACCAGATGACTTAAATTTGGGTCTAGCCAGTGGGCAGTACTACTGAAGGGCAAGAAAAGTTACCTAAGTGTCTATCCCCCATTTCCCTGTTTCAACATCATGTTTTGGGTAGTGGCCATTTCCCCAAATTTAGCTCCCAATAGGCAATCCTTCTATGGTTTCAACTCTTAGCAAGTACAGTACCAGCCTTTCTGTTAGTCACAACTGTCCTGTCCTTTCTGTGACAATTCCACTATCACCCTAGCCCTTCGGTTCATGGTTATTATAGCTCCCAGCAATGGCTAATCTTTCAATACTCCAGTTGGTCTTATTTCTGCTAACCAGCCCTTATTTCTCCTAACCTGCTCACACCTCAGAATTCTCTCTTCATGAAAATCTTCTCAGTTAAATTATGTGGTTTAAATTTTATTTATATTTGTTTTATTTTGTTTATGGGCTCTTGACTGATACAGAAGCTTGAAATTACTGGTTTGGGAGCAATTATTAAAAACCAAAACACTATTAGCATGAGGATTCTGATCAAATAGACTGTTTAGTCAAGTAAGTCAGTAGCTCTTGGTACAGCCATCCCTAATGAAAAGCTGGGTACATGCTTGTTGTCTTGCTGACCAGTTTTCTTATGAAATCCTATGAAGGCATCTTGGAAGATTGTTTAGTAATTTCTCTGAAAATTTTTTGAGGCACAACTTGAGATATAATCCTTTCATTGAACAGTGCCATTGAAATTCAAAGAAATTTCACTGGTTGGGAATTATGGGTATGCACAGTTGGAGTTCCTGAAGTTGCACACACATCCTAAGTATGCATTTATGAAGGTAAGTACATTCAGTGGCTTATTCTAATCAGAAATCCAAGATGAGTTAAAATAGTAATGTTAATAACATTTTGAGTGTCCTTTAAAAAAAGTCGAAGGCCACCTATACCCTACATCAGTCATACATCTGGAGACATGCTTCCATTTGGAGCATAACCATGAACAGGGCACCAACCTGGAGAGCTGTATAGAGAATGATTTCAAGCTCTAGGTTTTAAGTGTTGGATTTCAAAGGTCTGCGTTTAGCTTTCTCATCTCATTTTCTAGCTGTGCATTTTGGGAAAACAGCATACTTACTGTCTAGAACACCTGGAAAATCAGCATCCCAGGACACAGGGATTATTCAAGGGGAGAAAATGCAGAGAATGACACCTGGTATGTCCTAAATCCTCTACAATAGCAAGGATACTTATTATGATGATGTGAGTAAACTGGAAACTACAATATATGGTTAAAAACCCAGGAACTTGGGGACAATTTAATTTGTGGGGGAAAACGCACACCAAAGGGTAGGGCATGCTTCTTTAAGAACTGGAAGATCATTCAGCAGGAAACAGAATTGTCCTAGGAAGTCAGAACAAAACAATAAGTATAAGTTACAGGAAAATATAGCCCAGCCTCCTATGAGAAATGCCTTTGTAGTTTTTGGAGAACTCCAATAAGGAAGCGGGCTAATGAGCAATGTCTTTCTGAGATACTGGTCAACAAAAGCTGGGTAATTACTAGGTAGAATATGATTTAAACAGGAACTCCTTCAATAAAGGCTGAAGTGGAGAGGGAAGGACAGGAGAAAAGGTAACAAGATGACCTTTAATTTCCCTTTGGCTCTGTGAATTTGTGCTCTTCTGTGTATGTTGGACAGAATATCAGGAAAGTGACTGCAACTCTTATTTGTATTCATGTTGCCCTTTTTAAAATCAGCTCTTGGCAACAGTCCTGAGACATGTTGTCCCAACTCGTAATGATAATCCCACATACATTTTCCTGTTGTGATGGTTTTTCTTGCCACAATCTGATTGGGCGGCACACAATAGCGTCTCTGTTGCCAGCCTTGCAGACTTCATTAAGAAACTGCGTCCTTGAATAAAATCTCCCTGAGACAGTTCACCTTCTTTTTCTTAACCAGAATGAAAAATATATCACACAGGAGGAAGAAAACTTACAGCATTTGCATTTTTGGTTCACTGTATTCCAGGTATTTCTACCTTCTCTGAGCAGGCGCTACAACCCTACAATACACACTAGTCTTATGCCTTTTACTGTTGCTACCACTAGTAGTTGAGAATAGCATCTTTTCAGATACACACAGCATATGCTGCATTTTCAGTGGGAGCGGAGCCTTTGCATGGCGAAGTGGCTGATACACTTCTAACTAAATCTGAGGATGTGTTATGTTTAGAAGGCAGCACAAGAAGCCTGAGCTGGCAGAATAATTGCTGTGTTAGGACGCCACTGAAGACAGGTTGTGTACCCAAGATTGTGAAAAACGAGTCATATATATATATATATATATGCTATTATATATATGCTTGTTACAACGTCAGGGCTCCTACTGGGACAGAAATAACAATGCCTACCATTTCTGAGCACATTTGGAGAAAATGTCAATGCACTATCTCAGGGATAATTCATTGTGGAAAAATAAAAGTTCTTTCTAATGCATATGTCTTTTTGAAGGGCATTTTTAGTTTTTCAAAGTGGGTTTTCTTCCTCTATCTGGTTTGAGCTGTTTCCCAATGATGACAACAACTCAAGAAGTGAATCGCACACAAATCAGTCTCAATTGTGTAAGGTCATATGGGCAGCTTCTAGGTAAGAAAAGAAATTACACCACTGAAAGGCATGACACAGTCTATGGATAGAATGATCTTGAAGATCCTATCCAGTACTGAGATTCTACGATTTTCTGATCACAGAATCTCCTAGTAAGCGTGACATTTCATTACTCATATCCATTTCACACGCCATCTAAGGTGAAAAAGTAAAGATTATTCTTCAAAGCAAATTCAGACTAAAAGCAATTGTTTGGATTTTTTGGTATGGTGGACATTGCTATGGCTGAAGGAGATGTTTTGAAAAAGGGCAGTGGAAAACAACATATGCTTACTGCTAGCTTTTAGATCTAAAATGTCCTGCCAATGCAAATCGACTGTTGAGTTCTTTGCTAAGTGTCCTCTAGCTGGTAGGCTGCGGTCTGAGGAGGCAGGCTGCTGACCCATGATTTCTTAGAGGATATCTCCCTTCCTGGCTCCTCCCTTTGCTCTGTACTTCCGGGCTGTCATGCATGGGGCATCTTTTACTCCTGTGTGCCTCTGTGCTACCCTGTGCTTGCCCTGGAGCTGGTGACCATAAACTAAAACTTGAGCCCAACAAACCTTCTCCTTTAAGTTGAGAGTGTTGGGTACATTGTCCCAGTGATGACAAAATAACTAAGATATTTACTGAGTGCTGGTAAAATTCTAGATGCTACATCAAGCACATGGCTGCTGCTCTTCACATGGATGCTTATTCAGAACAGTATCATGAAACAGACACTAAACCAACTCTTCCTTGGCTTGTGTAGCGTCCTGCTTCTCTAGAGCAGGAAGGAGTGATTCATGACATCACATCACATCCCTGTAGACCCCAGATTTCAATGCGGCTGTCATTGTCCTTATTTTCAGGGCCCTATTCCTTCAACTGCATGTGGGTAAAGAAGTGGAAAGTTCCCTGAGTAGGGCAGGGCATCTTAGAAAGAGGACATACTAGGGCCGACCAAATAGCTCAGTGGATTAAAGCACCTGAAAGCAGGTACAGAGGCAGGGGGTTCGATCCCCAGGCCTGCTGTGCTGCTCCCCACCCCTTGCATTGAGACTGGGCATGGTGGCGCATGCCTGTAATCCCAGCTCTTGGGAGGCAGTAAACAGGCAGATCACTGAGTCCGATCTAGTAGTGAGACCCTCACCACCCCGTAGACCCTTCCCTAAACTACTAAATAAATAAAGGACATACTCTGGGGACAGCCTCAGCCTATGTTAATTCCCAGCCTATTTGTTCCCCAAGACATTTCCAAGCATACACTGAAAAGTTCCTCAGAGTGTCACCAGTTCTCTGAGACTGAACCTTTCACTGAGTACAAAGTGCTGAGGAACTCATTCCTGTATTTTTTATTAATATCTTTTCCTTGCCTATCTCTTTCATCCTGCTTCTCCTTTCTGCTCGTTAAGATCACC
Organism: Octodon degus; assembly: GCF_000260255.1. NCBI lineage: Eukaryota > Metazoa > Chordata > Mammalia > Rodentia > Octodontidae > Octodon > Octodon degus. Next base: position 7,119,593 of record NW_004524636.1, read on the forward strand.
AATCACATGGATTTCCTATGCTTGTGTCTTTGGCTAAGGGCTGGCTTGGGAAAAAATAAAGCTAAGAAACTTCCTAAGAACATGTAACTGCTCTGCTTGTTAATGGACTGCAGTATGCATCCCATCATGCAGTTGGCTGTAACACAACTTCTATTACTTTGGGGCTAGCTCTGCAGCACCACATCTAATGGCCGTGACTCATCCACATGGCTGACACTGACAAAAGATCTGCAAGGTGCTGTACATGGTCTCAGAGTAAATCCTGGGGGGATTTGACTGACCTTGCCAGATACAAAAGCTACATTTTTACTTATATAGGTCTTGCTTTAACTTGGTCTTAACCAGCCAGCAGAAAAGTATAACCACAAGTTATAGAAAGTAATGCCACATTAATATGCTGAGCTGTATAAGGCTGAGCTGTAAAAGGCTCAAGTTAACAACTTCAGACATTTGCCAGTTCTGCTGATAACCCACTACTATTATGGACTATTGGACTATATTGGGCTGTTTTGCTGAATTCACATACCTACAATAGTTGAATAGGCATCAAATATGAAAAAGTCATTCAAAGAGTTCTCCAAATATAGATCCTCTAACACCAGAGCACCCATCTCTGACAAAACAAAACAAAAAAGGGGGACATAAACGAAGACCACTTTGTAGTGAAAAGTCTGTATACATATATACAAAATAGAGCTATACAGCTACCTTCTACTAGTTCAATGACAAGAAAGGTCTGTACTAATATTGTCTAGACAAGATATGTCTGCCTCTTGTCCTCTACATAACTACTATGAAGAAAATAATATGCAATGTATTAATTATTGTAACTGTCCTACTAACCTCTTTTGAAACTGTTTCATTGTTATTTTTTCTAATTAAAATGAATAAAAAAATTAAAAATATATATTGGCATCTGCTTTTGAAATTCAAATACTTAATAAAACAAAAGAGAACCCTCACCACACATTAACATGACTGCTTTGAAATTTTCAAGAAGTCTACTAAAAGGGCTGGTGAGATAGCTTAGCAGACTAAGTGCTTCCTTAGGCAAATGCAGGAAACAGGCTTCCATCCCTGTAGTGCATACCATGACAGCCCTACCCCCAGCACACTGAGCTGGCTACTCAAAGAAGGTGTGGTGGTGCACACCTGTAATTCCAGCAATGGGGAGGCTGAAAACAGGAGTATCACTGTGAGTCTGAGCTGCGTGAGACCCTGTACTAGATACATTTTTAGAAAGTAATAAAGTCTACTATTGATTTTGCATGAATTTTTCAAGATCGTTTTCCAGGCCTTCCTTCCAGTCTACTCCTGGAAGTGTTCTGCTACTAATTTCCTTTGCAGTCTTCAAGGAGTCAGAGGTGGTAGCTGACCTGGCTGTGTTCACTCTTTTTTAAAAATTTCACAACACATCTCTTTCCATCTACATCAATGCTTCATATTAAACTTGAGTGGATTCACAAGGCTGCAGCTCTTTGGAGCGTTTTATTGAATGCAGGGAATAAAGCAAACATATGCATTTTTGTTTTTAATTTCTTGTCACTCCCTGAAGAGAACGGACAGTCAGAGAGGCGCCCTTCATTTTGGGGCCACTTTTGCATGTGAGAGCAGCGCAGTTCTGCAACATGGCTGCAATGTGAGAATCTTGTCACGGTAGCGTTGTTTACTTCTTTCCTTGGATTTCTTTAGTCTCTTTCTTAGACATCTGAGTGGCTTTGCTCTTTACCTCAAGTGGAAGGAGTACAGAGGTATACATACTTTTTTTAGCCTTCCAGTGGAAGCACCACCTATTCCAGGCAAGATGTTTAGAGGACCATCAGCTACAAATTCTATTCTTCATGGAGTTTATTTGGGGGATTCTACCATCCTCATTCACGATATACAACCAAGTCAATAAGATAAGAGAAAAAAGTAAAAACTTCTTTCCTAGAAGGCAGTGCTATCCTAATTGGTTATCAAATTATTTGTGAAGAGCTTGTGGGGTAAGATAACATATCAACTCATTCCGGTCTTCACAGTAGAATTCGTCAGTCACTAAATTGTAAGCAGTGGGCTTGTGCCATCAAAAACATTTGGTATATTTGTGTGCACTGCAGCTGGACATGGATATATGCACCAACTGACAATGTAAGACAGGCTTCCAACTGCTGCCGTGTTCAGAAGCAGAGCAGCAATGAGATTAGTGCTAGATCTTTACAAGGATATAAAAACTCTACACTGGTTTCCATCCATTATAACACAGTTTTCATTTTTGAACCACAGAATGTTCATTCAATTCCATATTCAACTGTGTTCATAACTGACCATGTCACAGACAAATTTATCTATTCAGAATTTCACTCTGCCTGATAAGAAACAAACAAATTTTTCAAAGGAAAAATAAAATTGAATTTACATTTAAATAGAAATTGTAAATGGACTTGTTTATTTTTGACTACTGAGATCTCTTCAGTATGTCTTCTTTAAATAGTCATTTTAAATTATTATACTTCTTATGAGAAATCTTCTGCCTTCCTTTCTCCTTGTCTTTCCTCTCTTCCTCTATCATCCTTTCCCCTTCCTTTTCTTTTATTTCTCTCTCTCTCTCTCTCTCTCTCTCTCTCTCTCTCTCTCTCTCTCTCTGCTTTTTTGAAAGAATCATTTTAGTTTTAATATTCATGAAAATCTCCCAGGAATTCAGTCCTATAATTCTGTCCTACTTTTAATACTGAAGTTAGCTATAAGAGATCTATTAAAATCTAAAATAATTTTAATGGTGAATATTATGTTAAATTGCTAATTTGCATGAAACTACATTTCACATAGTTTTGTCTTCATTTACAACTTTATCTTAATGCCTTTGCTGGGAGATAAACAATTTCCAGTAGAAAAAGATGATTCTTCATTTCCAAAATAGTTTTAATTCTTCATTTATCTCTTAGCATGTTTGCCAAAGCCAAAACTTCTAGAGAAAAGCAATCAGAGAAACCTCGGAATTTATTAGCCCCATGAAAACGTGTAGTAAAATGGTACAAAGATCTTCTGTGTGGCCCACTGCAAAAGCACTGAGATTCTGAGGTAAAGTTTACATTCATTTTCAGCTCTGAGAGATTATTCCATTCACTTGCCCTGCCATGAAGTTACTCTTTCAAATATCAAAGTTCCGCTTTCCAACATTTGTTGTGTTCCTCCAATGTACAAGGCTCGTCCTGTTGGACTGGAGATGAAAAACATATGTGGTGTCCTTGAAGAACATCTGAGAAGAGAGGATGCCCTAAAAGAATGATGATTCTTATACTAGAATAGAGCTAGGTTCTACAATGGGTAGTTTTGTTAATACTCAGTGAACCATGGGCATGAAACATCTGTTTCTGTCCAAAGAGATGGATGAAGAAAGAGCTGATGAAGAGAAATGGTATTTGGTTTGGATTTTGGATAGGATTTTACTGAATGACCACGTAAGAGAGAGACATGCTGGTAGAAAGAATATAGGTCAGATGGTTGCAGGGCTTAGGAAGGGCATGTAAGGATGCTCAGGGGTGCCCAGAATGTTGTCAGAATTAGGATCTGTGATCCACAGCACTGTTTGCTCACCTGGTCAATTGTACACCAGCTGTTGTGGCCACTGGGGTTCTAGCTATGAGTTTCTCCTCTGTTCATTTCAGAGCAAGTTCAGATCAGCACTCCTTGGCCCCTGCCAGGCTAGTATCATGTTTTCTTCTCCTTATTACCCCTATATGAGTGGGGTAACCCAGCTTCCAAAGGGTACTTATGTCTCTGGAATAGCATCCTCATAGGATTTTCCTCTCCAGCCTTACCCTCTAGCTCCAGGACTCAGAAAGAAGCCCCTGGCCCTGAATCCCACCCAGCATCACCCTCCCTAAGCTAGCATTGTGATGCCCTGTGAGCTCCACTGCTGCTGAGAAATAGGAATAGCTTGTGAGGCTACCTCCCAGAGCTGTCATGCAAAATAGAGATGATAATAAAGGGAATATGTGTGAACTTGGATTACAGTTCTGTTTCTGAAGGGGCGAAGCATGCCAGGTTCTTTAAATTCTCTGGCTTTCAACTTCCTTATTTGAATAATGGAGCTAAAGTCAGACCGGAAGTGAGCAGCTTGCTACTGAACACAGATAGGGACTGGGGAGTGGCCAAGCATCACATGTGTGACAGAGAGGAGCAGAACGTGTAGAATCCAGAATAAATGAGAAACAGCACATGAAAGGGCTCTGTTGTGGACTGCACTATGAAAACAGTATGCAGAATCCCTAATCCCAATGGGACTCATTCAGAAATAGGGTTTTTAAGGAGATAATTCAGGTTAAGTGAGGGCACCAGAATGGACTTTAATCTGATACACAAATGTCCTTGTGAAAAACAGAAGACACATAGGCACCTAACTCTGCACACAGAGGAGAGGTCATGTGTGGACACAAGAGGAAAGTGGCCCTGCCCAAGCCAGAGAGAGGGAGACCTCAGCAGCCATCCCTGAGGGCACTGTGCAGCCTCTAGAACTGTGAGCAGATAAATTCCTGTTGGTGAAGGCACCCAGACCTTGGCATTTTGTTACAGCAGCCATATCCAGCTGGCATAGGCTGCAAGGCCCAAATGACCTTGGCACATGGCTGCAGAAGAGTTAGAGAACACTGGGCAATGACATGAAGCAGTGGCCACACAGGACCCAGGACACCTTTGCCATATGCAAGAGTCAGGATTTTATTGTCTGAAGGGCAAGTCAAGGTGTGAGGTCGTGAGATGTGTGCTCTCAAAAGATCAGTGAGCCTGCTGCAGGGAAGCTCACTCTGAGCCAAGGAGGCTGACTTTCAAGAAGGTCGGTAGGTGGGGGCAGGAGGCCCTGGGAAGACAGGAAGGGGAGACAAGAAGAGATATGAGGGGTGGAGCCCACAGACCTTGATTGTGGATCAGATACAAGGTGGGAAGAAATGAGCCAAGATGAGGGACGGGTTATGGGACTAAGCCTGGGAGTGACTGATGCTGTCCTGTGGAGCTTGCCATGCTGGTGTCTAGAACACTCTTCTCCAGACACCAGCATGGCACACCTCCCTGTGCTGTTTGTCTTTACTCAAATGTCATCTTGGCATCTACACCAACCTGGTGTGTGTAGTAATGGCTAGTGTCTCCATTTCCCCATTCCTCTTTCCTGCATGGCACTATTCCCCATCTATCACTAGATAGATAAGTAGATAGATGGATACTGCATGCATAACATATAACACACATATCTACTATATATCATATATACTAGCATATTGGCCATCATAGTTCACTGTTTATTGCCTTGTACAACATATACCTTGATGTTGGAGAGCTAGGTTAATGGTAGAGGTTTGTCTAGCAAATGTGAGGCCCTGAGTTTGGTTCTCCTCACCAAAAATTTTACAATGTAAAGCAAAACAAAATGAATCAAAAAACCCAACAAGGCAACAAGAATGCACAGCTCCTGGGAGCACATGGCTTCCTGTCTGCATTCTGCACTTCTTGGTTCATCATGCCTGGGACAGGGTCTGGAAGGAAATAGATGACTGACCAAAAAATCTTTTGACCATAGGGATGAATGAAAACAATGAATAAAACCTGGGGAAAGGACATGAAGAACTCTGTTGTTATATCTAAATAGTTCATTGGCTGTAAATATCTAATTAGTCATTGGCCACATGATTCCAAGTGCTAAAGCACATATGGTGAAAAATAACTTTCCTGCCACGGTGCAGGAGCCAGTACTAGCACTGCTCCTCTGTGTTTTAGCCTGCTGCATCCACTTCTTATACTTCGGGGTCAATTATCAGGCTTTGGTAATTGTGAGTTCTGAGCCTGTAGAGGCTGGGGAGAAAGTGAGGCGAGAAGCAGCTGCAGCCCAACCCCATCCTTTCCTAGCCACTCTGTCACTCCTCACTGTAACAGGCAGGGAAGTTTCTGTAGATTTCCTGAGTTCTTCATAGGCTGCTATCTTCATGCAGAGTATTAATTCCCATCTGCATTCAAGGACAGTAATCAAGAAACAACAACAATCAGAATGAAGTGCACAGCAAAATCAAAGGTTTTTATATCATAATCAAAACCATGCAGTAAATTATAGGAGCACATGTTACAGTTAATCAATGACTCCGATCACTCTTGGGTCCTTGGTGTGGACTGAATCAAAGATTTGGCTTAGAGCAAGGCAATGATCCGGAGAATATTCAGATGATTCTTTTATCTAGGAGTTAATTGGAATGATTCTCACCCTGACTAACTATATATACTGATATCTGTGAACTAAGCTACTGCACTGCAGATGGTAATTTGTAATAGTGGT
>NW_004524636.1:7127230-7137292 GCF_000260255.1 Octodon degus
TTTTTTAAGGAAAGATTTTGCTGTTTGTCTTACCATATCTCTCATGTAGCACAAAATGGACACAGTAATCTAGTTTAGTAGTTGTCTTCATAGAGTGTCTCAAAAAGTGATCCACCCTCAAATGATATTCTTTCCAGTGAGATGATATTGGCAGGAGCAAAAAAAAAAAAAAAAAGCTTAAGTGCAGTGGTGTTCAGTAAATGCCTATCTTTGTTGCTATGAATTGTGAATTCAAGATTTGGGAACGTGAAATAAGTGTTATTTAGTAGGATAGTTGTAGATGTATTTTGTTTTTATTTTATTTAGAAACAAATATCAATGATACAGTTTCAAAGCTGATTAATAGGACATTTTCATTAATTAATACCTTGTACATTGTTATCTTCTTAGTGGTTATCCATAGTACAAGAAGAAGACAGGATATCCTGTCTAAACACTATTACTACAAATCTTTCTTCTTGTTTCATGTTACAGAATAGAGTTTAAATGGTTGGTTCTCTACAGGATATATTTGCTACTTTTAATGATCACAACTGTCCCACAAAGAAAAATTCATAAATTTCAAAATTTATTAAATTAAACACATGTAGAATAAATCTGAAACAAGTATAAAGTAAGAAAAAAAATTTCTCTTCTGCCTTAGTCAACTAGGCAGGTTACAAATGTGCAGGCCTCAGTCTGTGACATCTTTCCCTTGGCCCAGAGCAACAAGGTAGACTCACCTCATGAACTATCTGCCTTTTACCCATTTAGCATCATGCTGTTTGTGTTACTTTCCAAAACCTAAGCTATCCTACTGCTTTCCTGTGTAGTTTTTTTTGTGTGTGTCTATTTCTGGAGAATGAGCTTGCAAATTTGCCATTCCATCACTTAATGACCTTTACAAATGGTCTTCTACCTCCCTTGTTCATAGCCATCTCACCCCTACACTCCCATTTGTGAGAGAGAGAGAGAGAGAGAGAGAGTGTGTGTGTGTGTGTGTGTGTGTGTGTGTGTCCTGTATATCCTGCAGCCAGGTACTGGCACTCACTGTTTGCTGTTGGCCTGCTGTCTCATACAGAACTCTAAGAGATTCTGCTCCTTGAATCTCCTTCATCATCCTACTAGATCCCTTTATGAAGTTGGGTTTTGTTTTTTTTTTTTTTTTTAATATGCACTTTTAGAAATAAATGAAGACCAGTCAAATGAGAACAGCTAGTATACCTCCTGAGAGTTTTCAAGGGAATCAGACAGGACCACCTGCATTTGTTAGAGACTGTGGGGCAGGCAGATGGGTTAGAAAGCCTTCAGAGTAAAAAAGATTAGACTTCTACTGTACCCTGCTGGGAGCTCCTTGGCCTGCGGAGTCAGGGTGTGTGCTAACTATAGGTGGTGACCTGGTGTGATTGGTCTGGGAGGCTTTGGCTACTTGGTCCTTACTTGAAAGAGTAGGACACAAACCAAAGGAATCAGAAGTCTGGACTGATTGCAACAGAGGTTGTGGTCTGACTTCCAATTGGTTCTTGCAGAGAATGGAGTCAGATTCTACTATCATATATTGTCTAGGCACACACTGTTTATATATCTAAGTCTCTCATGCCCGTTCAGTATTTTTGAGTGAATAGTTGAATATTTCACTTAGCAATTACTTGTTTTTCTCCTCTTGTCTTAATAATGGCCAGCTCCTTTATCTCTCAGCAAGTTTTTTTTTCTCTCTTAATATATAGAAAAGGGAGTATAATATATAGGTCTAAAAGTGATTTCAAGAATGAGATTTTCTTGCACTTGGGCTAAGTTTCTCAAGCATTCACTTATAACCACACTGCCATATCACCTTCTGTAGATGACACAAACTTTGGAGTGTATGTTCTTTTATTTTTTCAGTCCATGCTTGCAGTACAGCCAGTTTGTGCTGTTTTACTTATTTATATTATCTGCCTGGGATGAGAGCCAGGTGAGATTGTTGCTTGGTTCTCTTGTGTAAGTTCTTCTTTTATAGCTAGAAAAACTGACCTTCAAAGTAAACTTTTTCCACTTCACAATAATAATAACACACTACCCACTCCAGAAATCATGCAGATGAATGAAATAATGTTCATACAGGGTTTGGCACTCCACAAAATATTCTAATAACATGGTGCCTACTCATTGAAATGCTCAGATCCCATTTGAATAGAATTAAAAGTCAACATAGAATAAAATGTGAATGCTTGTCACATTTTTATATGGAGCCACAGGGCTATATTGATGCCATTAGACAATTTAAAAGCCGGGTACTGGCAACCATTCTGACAAGCCGGATTGGTTTGGAAAGAAAGAGGTGGTGCTGCTATTTATGCATAGCCATCTTTGTAGAAAAATAATGGGCTAAAATATGATCCAGAAAAACACTTAGGCAGCTAAATTTACAAAAAATCTGTCTACTCATCTCCAAGGGAAAGTTTTGGCTAAGCAAGTTAATTTTATCTTTAGGCATTTGCATAGTAATTGTATTGGGTCTGAATATGCATCTGCATGGAAATCACTCTTTTTCTCTCCACTGAATTCTTTGGGCAGGGATTAGTAGGGCTCTTCCTGAATCACTAAATAATAAATTATTGATGTTGAATGCTTAACTATTTTTCTATGTTTGGGCCTCTCTAATTATTTTTTTGAGACAGGATCTCACCATGTAGTTCAGGTAGGCCTTGAACTCACTATGTAGCCCAAGCTGGCCCCACACTCCCAGCGATCCTCCTGCCCCAGGCTGCACAGTGCTGGGATTGCAGGCCTTGTGCCACCACCAAGCCTGGCCTCTGTCTGGGTCTCTTGTACCTTGATGCTTGAGTTGATAATGTATGTTGCTGCTGCCTTCATCTTTGCTCCTGGATTATAGTCTCTTGAGTTTTGTGTATTTTCTTTGTTTAGGGCACCAAAGAATTCTCTTGTGTAATCTCAAATATTATTAAAGAATGACAATTAAATATACTTTATAAATAAGAGAATATTTGTTTAAACTGATTGCTCATATTAACATGACCATATAAATTATCAAATGCGATTGTTCCAGAGAGCCTCAAGTAACTTCATGTCATTGAATTCAGTGGTGGCAGTGTTCAACAATAGAGGCCACAACATTCCTTGTTTAGCCAATATAGCAAAATCACCACCTTGCATCACACAACCAGCAGGATTTCTAGAAATGAATTGCCTAGGAATGACCTGTGGTGGTATTTTCACCAATAGGATTTCCTAGAATTAAGGAAAAAGATGTAATGAAGTTACTATGTCCTATGTTCTTCCCAAATGACAAATATTAATATGAATCCAGTGAATGTATACTCCTGTATTGCTCATTTAAGTGGCAGTTTGTGACTTTTTGAAACAAATTATGTGACCTAATATTTTATTTTCCAGAACCAGTTGGTGAAAGAGACTTGACTATGCAGATTTCAGAAATTTTTTTTTCTTTGTTAATTGAAAAGTGATTCTCTGAGCGCTAGACTGGAATGAGGTTGTGACAGAGATATTACCAGGATGAGATATGTTTTCTGGTATTTTGTAAAAGTGTTTCTTAGTAGTTGATTACATTTTTCTCGTCTTCTTGGCTACCAGTAGGTATTGACATAATCTCTTACCTCTCTAATGGTGCTCTGGAGTATTTTTCCAGCATCCGCCTAAGAGCTGGAAGCCATCTGTTTACACATCTTAAGATATCATTTTTAGAATCATGGTCACAGTCCTCCTCACACTCATGAGCACTGCCCTAACACCTCTCTCTCCGAGCTCTGTAGGCTCCTCCCATAAATTGTTTTACCTGTTCTAGGTCTTCTGAAAACATCTGTCTTCCCAAACATCTATCAGAACACAAGGTACATGTATTATTATTGTTGAAATCTTTCTGTCCAAAGAAGGCTTTATTTTAATATATTGAAGGTCTGTATTGTTCTAAATGTCCTCACTGTTAACACTCAGGTACCACCCTATGGTGGTAATCATGGGGTAGTACATCACCTTTCACTTGATTGTGTTTTGGTAAAGACCTTCAAGCTTTTATCTAAACTACCCATCTAAGACTTGAAGTAACATATGAATTGCTGAAGATTCTTATTGTTATTCTGACTGGCTCCTGACTGGGGATGGAGATGTGTAGGGTACACTTTGAGTAGCTGGCCTCAAGCCAGGGCCTTCTGGTAAAGCTGCAGTGCTGTTGGGCACATCCTGTATCTGCACCATCAACACCAGTGGCCCATTGGCACATGTGATTTCTGTGTGTTTTAAGTGTGACCAGTGCAATAGGGGAGGTGAAACTTAATTTTATGTAGTTCAATTTGAATGTAAAGAGCTACCACTCTTAACTGTCCTGGAAGACTTAATGAAGGTCTTGATAGCTCTTTGGCTTTCCTTAGTCTTGACAATGGGGAACTGCTAGAAGCTTCTTATCTCTGAATTTCTAGAACCTTCTTTTTATATTAACACACAAAAGTTATACATTTTATGGAATGCCAAGTGGCTTTTCCATGCATTTATACATTGTATAACTGCAATGTTTAAATCAGGGCATTTTTATCTCTTCAAATGCTTATCATTTCTTTGTAATAAAAACATTCCAAATCTGTTATTCTAGATAGTTTTAAATATGTAGTATGTTATTACCTATAGTCACTCTAGGAGTCAATAGAACATTGAATGAGGTAATATCAACAGTATGGTGCATGTTTGAATTTAAAGTTTCCCTTAATCCTAATTAAAATACTCCTCCTTTCTTGAAACACATTTATTCCATCATTCTTTCCACTTTCTTAAGCAGCCCTGGGAGTCCTGTTTCATGTCTCTTCAAGGTTACCTCAATGTACTTAATAGATTCAAAACTTTTACCTTTCATAGTCATTTTGACTTTGGGAAAGAGCAGGAAGTCACATGGTGCCAGATTAGGTGAATAAAGTAGATGAGAAAGCACCGTGTTTCCACAATCCCATCTTTCCATGAGATGGTGTTTGGCAGCAGCATTTATTGTACTTTTTATCACACCTCTTAAAGATAATCATGAAAGAGGATTTATAGAACTGCTTCAGAAAGTGGCGAGAACAGTGCGTTCTAAGCGATAAGCATGTTCTACGTGAGGGGGAACAGTTTGAGGGAGGCTAATGGAAATATGTTTTATGTAATAGTTTTTAATTTAAATATCACACCAAGTATGTCAGCCTTCCAGTCCCTGTGACACAACACTGACACCCACTTTTTACAGGATAAAATGTTTAATTTGCTCACTTTTTCAGGGAATTTAATCTGTAGTCACTTGTCTTCAAGGCAGAAGCATCCTAGTAGAAAGACCTGGAAGGGAAAATATGCTGACTTCACAGTGGCCAGAATGTAGCGCTCAACAGTGCTGACAAGAAGGCAGGGACCATATGTGGTAACCAAAGCCACACCTCTGTGACCAACCAGCCACCAATAGGTATGTTTCACTACTCTGCTAGGCACCTCTTATTCAGTCAAATGGATATCTCTTGATGTGTAATTAAAAACTCCAGAGCTTTCCCCCTTTATTATAACTGAGAGCCCACTGCCCAAGCTGTTCCATTTCCTTCCTCTCATCTATTGACTCTAGCTTCTGATAACAGTTGTTCTATCGTCATCTTCTATAAGGTCAACTTTTAATGTGCATTTCCAGAATCTTGCACATATATCACAAGCACAGTATGTGTACCAAGTAAATGTTGCTACTAGTAAAGAGATTGAGGCTGAAGTTACGGGAGCCAATTCATAGAACTGTCAAATAATGAAATGATTTCACTTTGAAGCTGTAAGATGTGGCAGGTAGGGTAAGTAGTTCTGCCTCCATCAATTACAGGATAATTTCTGACAAATCACTGAAACATCTAAGCATCAGTTTCCTGATCTTAGAGTAGCAATCATGATTATGGCAAGGGAATACTTAGCTCACAAAGGTGCTGTGCTGCTCATATGACATTTAAGGCCCATCAGTTTTTTCCAGTGGAATTTGCTCTGCAAATGCTAGTGTTTCTAGGTGTCTGACTTAGGGTTCTCTAGAGGAACAGAATCAATAGAAATATACTTATCCAAAGGGATTTACTGGGTAGGCTTACCAGATCAGTGGTGGAAGAGTCAACAAAGGCAACCTGAGCTCTGGAGAGCCAGAAAATCCATCTAAGAACATGGAAAGTGCATGACAAGAAGGATCAAGGATGTGGCACCAATTCAAGGACAAAAGCTTAGCAACTGAGGGTCGAGTCATGGTGTGAACCTCTGTTAGAAGGTTTAAAAAACTGGTAACCAACATCCAGAAGCAATGGAGGAGACTGGAGCTTTTTCAAAGCAGAAAGGTGTTTTCCTTCTCTCATTTTTTTTTTTTTTTATTACATCCAAGCTGAAAGCCAACTGGCTGATTCCACCCACTCCCGGGGCGAGTGTTTCCCCTTATTGGCTGGCCTGCATGCCACTCATCCACAGACACACTCAGAACTGTACGGCTCTGCTAGGCTGTGCTTACCCAGAACAGGTTGACACATCAAAATTAATGATCATAGTGCCCACGTGTCCTGCATGTATGTGAACACACGCTTTTCTCTCTTCTCATTATTTATATTGTTGGTGAAAGACCATACTGTAGAAAGATCCCTTACATGAATGCAAGAGAAAACTACTGGAGAGGATAAATATTAGAAAACTGCATGCAGTTTTGCTTGCATGTATGGAGAAATAAACTCTAATGATCCAGGGAGGAGGTGTTAGCACGTTTCTTCAGCTTTGTTTCATTTAGAAACATGCACAATATTTTTGGTGTGTAATGTGGCATTGCTTGACTAGCTTCCTCATGTATTGGTCGCAAATGCCTTGCTAAGTGTGATTGGAATTTTTTTCTAATACATATATCTAATGTATCACATACAATAAGTTCAAAGAATCAATAAGATAGATATTACTTACCCTCTCCCCCAAAAAGTGGGCAACAATTTTTAGTAAACATTTAGCCACGGGGGGGCACCCACCTGGCCCTTAGATACACAAAACTGTGATCAACATTACTCATTATTATGTAAATGCAAATCAGTGATGATGACCCACCGCATAACCCCCAGAATGCCGAAAATTGATAATGCCATTCAATCCCCAGTTCCACCGAAAAAAAATAATAAATAATAAAATAAAAATTGATAATGCCAAGTATTGAGAAGTCTGTGAAACAACGGAAATCATGTATAGTACTTATACTTCACAAAAATATAAATTAATCTAACACTTTAAGTATTTTCTACTAAAATTGAAGATAGCGTACTCTAATGCCGCTACCAAAGTGAACAGTCTCATTTTTGGGCATGTACAGAACAGAAATACATATACATCATTAAGATGTCTGATATTGGTACAAAAATGTTCATTTCAGAAATATTTATAATAGTCTCCAGCTGTAGGCAACCCTCATAATAGACAAAGAAGTTTGGGTCTATTTATAAAATGTATAATGTGCAGCAAAGAAAATAATAGCTAAGGTAACACACATCATGGATAAATCTCACAAATACAATTTTAAACAAAGAAGCCAGAAATAAAAGGGATAGTAGATGAAGGGGATATTGAGTACCAGTTCAATTTCTTCAAAAATGCTTTAACTGTTTCTTTTGTGAATTTTAGTAACTTACCTTTTGTTCAAAAAGTTGTTTTTAAATTTTATTGGCATGCAAGCAATGACCGTGACTCATCCACAGAACAGGATGACTGACAAAGGTTCAACAATCTGAGGCACAGAATCTCAGGATAAATCCTGAGGGGATTTCACTGACCTTATCAGTCGCAAAAGCTACAACTCTTGTTGCATAGTTCCTGCTTTACCTTGGTCTTAACCATCCAGCAGAAAAGTACAAAAACGAAGTATAAGAAGTAAAGCCATGGTGTTATGTTGAGCTGTGGGGGACTCAGGTCAACAATTTCTGACATTGCCAGTGAAGCAGAAGACCCAATACTATTATGGGCTACTGGACTCTTTTAGAATATTTTACTGAGTTTACACACCCATAATATTCAAATAACAGAACTTAACAAAAAAGTGGATACAGATGAATGTCCATTTTGTATCTGTGTATTCAAAGTGGTTAGGATAGACATATAGTTACATTCTCTTAATGAATAGAGCAATTTGTTCTAACGGTGTTTGTAAATAGGATATCATGTCTGCATCTTGTACGGCAATTAACCACTAGGAAAAGAGTATGCAATGTCTTAATTATTGAAACTGTCCTACCAATTTGAAAAAAAAAATTATTGGCATGAAGTTATAATGGCTTTTTTTAGTTTTTATTTACTTTTTTTTTTTTTTTTTGCCAGTTCAGCCTGTCCTGAGGGTTGGACTGGCACAGCATGTGGTGCTGGGGATTGAACCGCGGTCCTGGGCACCCGCCTCAGTTTACCTAAGCAGGCACTCTAGACTGCTGAGCTATCTCCCAGCCCCTGACTGAAATTTTATAAATCCATCTCATCCTTAAAATACCTCATTCCAGAGCCAGCCAGATAGCTCAGCAGATTAGAGCACCTGCAAGCAGGTGCAGGGGCTGGGGGTTCAATCCCCAGGCCTGCCATACTGACCCCACCCCCGAGATATGCTGAGACAGAAAATGAGACTGGGAGTGGTGATGCACCTGTAATCCCAGCTCTTGGGAGGCTGTAGATAGGCAGATCACTATGAGTCTGATCTAGTAGTGAGACCCTGAACACCCTGTAGACCCTTCCCTGAAATACAAAAATAAATATATATGTAAATAAAATAAAATGCCCCATTCCAACTTTTAAATACATAAGTTCTTCCTTTTATAGTATTAAGATCAAAGTATTTTGTACTTTCATTCCTTCAGATTTGCTCTGGTGCGTCCCTTGCATTTTGTGTCACCACTGCTTACATAGTGGACAACTGCAGATATTTTTAGAAATCTAAAAATTCCTTCTCTACTGCAAAAAATTAAAATAAAAAGTTAACATTCTCCAATTGTGTAAAGCACTATCCCAAACACTAAATAAGTACAAGCTCACTGAGTTGTCATTGAATAAAATTTTAAACTATTGCGCTGTCAGCTCTTGCACTAAGTTCTGAAAATATTGATAGTCATCTAATTACTGTCTGTGGCACAAAGCAGCCACTCAGCGAAGACCTTTATGCAATCATGGTTTAGGTACGGGTTGAACAGGGAGGTTCACTGTTGAAGAATGATTGATTAGTACCCATCAATGAAGTTCTGAAACAGAACAGATTGAATTTGTGTTTATCAAAGTGTTTAATGGCAGGTACTGCAGCTGTTTTTATATATTCTTAAATAAACTCCATAAACCTTATTAAATAATTGAAATGTTTAGTTTAAAAATTAATGTTGTAGTTAACCCAACTTCCCATTTGCAATCATCAATGTGTTCTTTATAGGTCTCTTGTTCCAGAATACGATTGAAAATAACTGGTCTGGACAAATAGACAAGTAAACATGATACATGAGCAATCATCTGAAACGGGATCAGCAACATTTTGAGATCACTTTGTCCTCTCCTGACCTGGGCTCCATCCTCTCTCTCTTTTGCTTCCTTCTACATTAAGACTTGGGAGCAAAACAGTTTGCAAATCACCTGTCAGACTTGAAAGAACAGGTGACCCATGGCTGGCCGACAGGTGGAAAACAGCTGGGAACCTGCTTCTTTCATCAATAAAAAGGCAAAGGATTATGGAGAGAATACATTTATGTGGTACTTTATCCTTGAATAAATGAGGACTTTATTATTTCACTTTACTTTGTTCAGTGATTTCTGGGTGCCAAGCTTGGCTAATTTATTACCAAAGGTTGCTTGTCTAATTAAAGTTGAGTTTGTACAAATGAATGCATTTCTCCAGAAACTGTGTATGAGTATGTATTCACATATACCCCTAACTGTGTATTCAAGATATGCCACAATATTTGTAATCCATGTGAAAGATACAAAGAATAATAAAATGAGAATGCAGATACCAACTTTTTTAAAATCTTAGTCATCAAGTATCCTTCATTCCTTTTTTCTCTCTCTCTCTCTCTCTCTCTCTCTCTCTCTCTCTCTCTCTCTCTCTCTCTC
>NW_004524636.1:7137408-7176927 GCF_000260255.1 Octodon degus
TTTTTTTTTTTTTCTTTCTGCAAAGCTTGATTCCAGAAGGGCTCAGTCCTTCTTGGCAGCTGCCTTCCTCATGGGAGCCAGCACGTTGCTCATCTCCTCACTCTTCCTCTTGGCGCACATGTGCGTCCCTACTCTTCTCTTGATGAACTTGAGGGCGCGCTTGTTCTTGGAGACCTTGAGCAGCTCCATGGCGCGCCGCTGGTAGGGGGCGGATCGTGTCCCGCACGAACTTGGTGTGTTTGGTGAGATGTCCGCAACTCCGGCTGTGCATCGGTTTGCTCACATTCTTAGTCACCTTGTGGCCCTTGTTGAGGCCCACAGCCTTGGGATAGCGGAGGGCCATGGCTGCTGCTCTTTGATGGTTGCTGTGGCGGAAGCATTCTCCCATTTTTTCTCATCGGTGTAACCACTACTCTGAATTGTGTTTGCTTTTCCCTTCCGCTCTCTTCAGAATTGTATCATACTGTACGATTCTAAAAGCATTATTTAATGTTATACTTACGACATTGTGAGGAATCATAGTGAGTATAAATGTAATCACATCACATGTATCCTTATGAAACTTGATTTTTGATTCAGTAATTCTTCTTGAGATTTATATCAATGAAATTAGCTGTAGTTGTTCATTTTTCACTGCTCTCTATTTGTCTTGATTTCATGAGATTTCATTTGTCTTTTTTTCTCTTGGTATTAATTTGAAATTATACACCATAGGGGATGGAGAGATAGTTTTGAAGTCTAGGCACCTGCCTGGCAAGCAGAAGGACGCTGGTTCAATGCCCAGTACCACATGCCATGCTGGCCACCTAAACTGGGCGTGGTAGTGCATGCTTATAATCCCAGTGCTTGGGATGCAGAGAGACAGGAGGATCGCTATGAGTCTGAGCTGCATAGTGAGACCCTGTACCAAATAAATAAATAAACAGATCGAAATGATAAACCATAACAGCATTTCTAATTCCTTAATTATCACAGAAATTTTGACATGAATACTTCATTTTAATCTCTGTCTTCATATTTTTCTAGAGCAGTACATATTAAGTATTTTTAGCTTCAGAGATTGTCATGTAATATTTAATTTTACTATTTATTTATTTATTGTATTTTAAGGAAGGGTCTACAGGGTGTTCAAGATCTCCCTACTAGTTCAGACTCCTGGTGTGACCTGGGATTACAGGCATGCGCCACCACACCCAGTCTCTAATTTTACTTTATTAAACCATACAAATTGTACATAATATAGTCAGTGATTGCTTAAATTAACGTACATATTTGCCAGTCTTAAGGTTATATATCCTTGAATTTATGAATTTGCATGTTTTATGCCAGATCTTAATGAATTTTAAACAATATCTTCTAGTAAGGCTCTATGATTAAACATTTTCATTTTTGCATGAATTAAAATGCCCTTGCTTCCTTTCTGTAGAAGTTGGATTCGCTGAGATTTCAGCTTCAGGGTGACATGTGTCTCTTGTGGCACTTTGTGGGCACTGTACCACAGGTTCTTGTTCCCTGTTGGCACTGAACTTCAGCGCAGTTGTTTCCTTGAAGTTATCTTTTTGTCTGGTTGTTTTTAATATTCTCAGGTTTTATTTGGTTTTCTGCAGTTTCACTTATGTAATGTCTCCAGCTGTGAGAGACACTATAAGCATTTTCATTATAAGTATCTTTATTCTGAGTATCTTCCTCAGGATCATGTTAGTGGTGCAGATAGCCGAACCTAGATGGCTCCCACTAAGCAACATGGCAAGGTAGAAAAAACAGCAAGATATTATGTTATTTATTGAAAGTCTTTCTTCTGTATACACTCAAGACATATATTTTGATAAAAATTCTAAGCCAGGACAGGAAAAATGTCCTGGAAAAGGCTCAAATGACACAAAAAGAAAAGACCAAAGTCATGTCATCCTGGAAATAAAGCAGGTGGCAAAGAAGAAATTCTGAGTCAGAATCTTCAAACTTATTCCCCTTTTTAATAGTTTCTTCTTTCTTAAAATACCTTCTCACTAGTCATATTTTTCTCCTTTTCTCTTGCATATGTATGACATCCATGGATAATTTTTATATCTAATATTTCATGGGTTGAAGTAATTGTGTATGCTTTCTAAAAGTTCTTGGGGGGCTGGAGAGATGGCTCAGTGGTCTAAAGCACCTACTTAGAACAAGCTTAGCAAAGCATCAGGGACCGCGGTTCAATCCCCCAGCACCACATGCCAGCCAGCCCCGCCCCCTGGTGGGCTGAGCTGGCCACACACACACACCACACACTCTCTCTCTCTCTCTCTCTCTCTTAAATAAATAAAAAAAAAAAAGTTCTTGGTCAATTGGCCTGGTTACCACACTGGTAATGTGTTTTCAGAAAGCTTTGTTGATAAGTGTTCTCTGAGGCATAGGTCTAGTGAGAGGAAGGCTTTGTTATGCCCATTGGGTACACACACACACACACACACACACACACACACACACACACACACGTCAGACTAGCATATGAATGTGAAATCTCAAGGACAATTTTAGTGTTTTTCTCTTCACTTAGTGTTGAAGTCAAGTCAGGCAACTTTCCCATCCTCTGAAAGCATTCATTTCCAGTTTCATCTCATTTTACTCTTCCTGTTAGATAAGGGGTCTCCAGTTGGATCTGTCATGTTGGGAAGGCTCTAGACTTAGTCCTTCTTTGTTCATAGTTCTGTATCAAAAGTTATTTAGATACATATCTGAGACTTCAACCTTATGCTATTACAACATACTATTGTTTCATAGTTGTGGATTTGACTTCTTGGTAAAATATTTTTATTGTAATTTTATCATTGAAAAGTTACAATTTCCTACCATCTATACATTGGAGCACATTAAAATTTGACTTTATACCACTGTAAAAAAGTTAAGTACTGTGAAGTATGATAAAATTGAAGACAGAACCAAAGGGGTGCATCCACCTAGAGGCTCAAGTATGAGATGGCTTACTTAGGTCTTCTGGCTGCTGTTGTTCCAGACATTATTAATGTTCCCCATGGTCCTGTCACCTAGTTTGTATGCAGCTTTGTAAAGTCAGGTATCACTATATTGCCAGGCAGTCCTTGAACCTACAATCCTTGCATCTCAACTTTGCAAGTAACTGGAATTACAGGTTGTGCCACCACATGCAACAGAGCTCATGATTTTTTATTAAACCTTCAAAAACACATTTTGGCAAGCATGGTGTCTTGAGTTTGATTCCCAGTCCCCAAAACAAAACCAAGAACACATTTTGGGCTGGGGAGATAGCTAGATGATCTAAGTGCCTGCCTGGCAAGTGCAAGGCGAGCTTGTGATGCCTGGCTCCACATGCTGTGCAGGCCCTGTGCTGAACTAGCCATCGAAACCAGGTGTAGTGGCACATGCCTGTAATCCCAGCTCTGGGGAGGCTGAGACAGGAGGATCACTATGAGTCTGAGCTGTGTAGTGAGACCCTGTACCAAATGAATAATTTTTTTTTAAAAAAAGAACACAATTTGTCAAATGTCTTCCAGCAGTAAACACACACTATATTTCCTGTCCTATCTACAAAAGAACTAAATCAGTTAATTTGAATGTGACTCATCAATCCATCTCTGAACTCTTAATCAAAGAGCTCCCCATATGGCCATGTCAGTTCATCATTTACAATCTTCTTTCGTTCCACACTAGGGTCATTTTGAAGATTCTGACTCAGAATTTCATCTTAGCCACCCACCTAATAATCAAATCAGGCTACTGTAAAATTGCACCTGTTCTCAATCATGATGCAGCCTCTTTTCCTGGAGCCTGTAACCAAGGCTTCTGTGCACTGCCACGAACTTCTGTGGACAGAACTATGACTGCTTTCCCTCATTTTCCCACCGGTCCAGGTGATCTGTACTTTATTTCCATGATGACTTGCCTTTGGTCTTCTCTTTTTGATCTTTTGAGCTTTTTACAGGATACTTTTGCCATCTTGCCTTAGAATTTTTATCAAAATGTATGTCCTTGAACTTATAGATGAGAAAGACTTTCAATAATTGACATAATATATTGCATGGTTTTTTTTTTCTACCTTGCCATGTTGGTTGCAAACCATCTAGGTTCTGCTACCTGCACCACTAAGATGATCAAAAAACATGTGGAAGAAATATATTCGACACAAAAGATTCCCAATTCTGTGGTTTTTTGTATAGGAAATTCAGGAACAGACAAAATTAACAGACAGTTCAAGAAATCAGAACAGGGTTTAACTCTGGGTTTAGAAGATTTGAGACAGGAACAAGTATTAGAGGGCCTTTGGAGGGAATGTCCCACATACTGATCTACATATTATTTACATGGTTGTACATCTATATAAAATTCATAAAGTTATACATTTAATATGAAGTTACTTTGATTGTAAGTGGAATCAGTTTTGGTTAGTGTTTATGAATATAGATTTGTAAATAATACCACTGAATAGCTGGTGGATTTTGGAAGCCTTATCTTCATCTATACAATTGAGGTAATATTTATATGTTTTACATACACTATCTAATTATTGAAACAATGCTATAAAAGTCATAAAAATTTTAATCTCCAATTTACCAAGGTATAATTATTGAACATTAGAGTGAGCCCTAGCTCAGGGCCATTTGTCTTTTCTTCCTTACATATAAGGATACCTTGGGTACCTGATGACTCTGGTTAAGAGTCCTACCCCTGGAATGCAGGATCCAATCATTTGGCAGCACTTCCTGGGGAATGTGGTGCATCTGTTCTGTGGTCCACACTTTGAGTAGCAAAACTGCAGATGTATAACGCCAAAGTGTCAAACAGGAGTTCTGCCTTTAGGAGGTGTGTGAAAATGAGACTGATGTATAAATCAATAGAAACCCCCTCAAAAGTTATGTAGTTTGCAGACATACTCCTGGATGGAAGGAATGTCTCATGGAAGAAGAAACTCCTAGGGAAAGAAAACGCACTTTATACCCATGAGAAACATGCATACTTGGATATATGCTCAGTCTGTTGGTAATCAACGAGGTACACAGGCCAAAGAGAGGGGACCCTACAGCCAAATGCCAGGATCTCCCTTACCTTGGGAGTTACTGTTTTCCAAAACTTCTCATTTAATTCTATAGTTCTTTGTACAGATCTTAATCTTTAAACATACACCATTTATCATTTAGATCTTTGATGAAAAAGTTAGATTTTTGACAACATACGTGGCACTCACACACCCGTGTACCATGGTATTTACATTCCCACGACCACTGTGACTCCCTGAGAGTAGCTGGGAGGACAGAGAGGACAAAGTGGACACAAGTTCCACAGTGGAAAATTTTCTCCCTTTTTTCCTTAGCCTCAGCCTTTTACTGGACCGTGATCCAAGAGCAAGAGGCGTGCTTTAAAACAACACAGAATTTTAAAAAGATATAATTCACATGCCATGCAAATCAGTCATATAAAGTGTACAGCTGAGTGCTTTTGAGTGCTGCATATTCATGCACTTGCACTACAGAAACATTTTTTTAATTGGCTCCAAAAGAAACTCTATGCCCATTAACGGCCACTCTCCATTGCTCCTCAGCTCCTCCAGCCACCGGCAACCAGTTACCCACTTTCTGTCCCAGGACTTGCCTGTTTTGGAGAGGAATTCCTAGGTCATAGGGACTTTCATGCTTGAAACTTCAGGAACTGACAGGGCATCTTAAATTTCCACCAGAAATGTGTGGAAATGTCTCCGAACCCTCAACAGAATTTGTCTTTTTTTCACATCTACTCTAGTCTGTGGTTGTGTAGCCATTCTCGTTATAGTTTTGTTTTTGTTTTTTGCATTCTTGTATTTTAGGGAAGGGCCTAAACGTTACTCAGGGTCTCACTACTGGATTGCACTTGTAGTGATCCTCCTGTTTACAGCCTCCAAAGAGCTGGGGCTACAGGTACATGCCACCAGGCCCAGTCTCAATTGCAGTCTCAGCGCACCCCTGGAGCGAAGGCAGCACAGCAGGCCCCGGGGATCGAACTCCTGGCCCCGGCACTTGCTTGCAGGTGCCTTAATCCACTGAGCTATTTGGCCAGCCCTCATTATAGTTTTGACTTGCATTCATTCACCTATTCCTAATGACTCGCCAAGTATATTTTTGACTATTTGTTTCCCCACCTCTTTGTTTAATATTCTGGCACAAATGGTTATTAACACAGTTTGCCCACTTTTCATTGTATTTTTTGTTTCTTTCTGAAATTGAGTCATAAAATTTGAATCACAATTTTATACATTTGCTTGTTTTATTTTATTTTATTTTTTTTTATTTAATTTTATTTATGTGTGTGTGTGTGTGTGTGTGTGTGTGTGTGTGTGTGGCCAGCTCAGCCCACCAGGGGGCGGGGCTGGCTGGCATGTGGTGCTGGGGGATTGAACCGTGGTCCCTGTGCTTTGCTAAGCTTGTTCTAAGTAGATGCTTTAGACCACTGAGCCATCTCACCAGCCCCATTTGCTTGTTTTATTATGGTCTATCTTATTGACTAATAATGGGTGATTATTTGTTGAAAGTGTATAACTATTGAATTGAAAATGAAAGGAGGATGGGAGAGACAGGAGGTCCGGGAGTGTATTAACACTTACAAACATGAATATCATTTCCAACTATAAACCAGCTAATATTTGCTTTTCTAGTTCCAAAGTTAGGACATGCAACTGACATTTGGTTCTAATAGAGTGTGTACTTCATATATTCTACGTCATATTTACTACCATCATTTCCAAAATCACTCCATGCAGTGTTAATAGGTTTAATGTCAAAAGGAGATATGTGGTTTAATAAGTCTGGGGAGCCTTAGGTTCAACAAATAGAATGCAGTGTCTTAACTAAAGAGCATTGCAGAGCCTTTAATATTTTAACAAGCATTGTACTTGGTTAGGAAGAAGGCTAGCCAAGACTATGAACCTTTCTCTTTCCCCAGTACTTGGGAGTTTTTTTCTATAGAAAGCCCTTGGGGAAACTACTTTAAAGATGTTAATTTCTCTAAAACAAAGTGCATTGCCCTACAAAGTTCTAATAGTGGCAATAAGAAAAAGCAGTAAATGATACTTTACCTGTTACAAAGTCAGAATTAGTGTGGAAACATCCTGACACTTTACCAAAAGAAAATTAATATTAATTGACCAGAAGGAGGGGGCAAAACTGAGACAGCTGGAGGCAGAGAGCTTGTACTTCTGCTCAGCTACCTGGCATATTTCTTTTTCATTATTGTGCATAATTGACCCCCCACCAGGTGAACTGGATTTTGCAGACTTGCTCCATTATGTATTTCAAAGGGCTTTGAATTGAACACACACTGCTCTTCCTTGTGCAGGCTTTGAATAACCCTCCTCTTAGGGACTGTTTTTCATGAGGTCACCTGGGTAGGCTTCCCTCTTTCCATTAAAATTCAGTAACTTCTGCACTGCCAGTTTAATTCGGAAGATCTTATTTTTGGCATATTTTGATGAACCTGTTTTATCATAAATGTAGGAGAAAGGAGCTATTTCTGGAAATAGCAATGAAAGAGTTCAGTTGTTAGAGGCCCTCTCGCTCTTCCATAGTCTGTCTGGCAGTAGGTGCTATGAAAAGATAAACCCCAAGGCTTGGTAGTTTAACACTCTGCAGTTTTGTTTTATTGTTTACAAAATGTTCGCTTTGGAGGACTGTTCCACTCAGAGCTACAGATCACAGCCAAAGCTTCTTCCGGGTCACTAGACCACCCTCTCCAAATAAGAGAGACCTGTCAGGCTCCATCAACCCATAAAAGGAAGACTTGAGGGATCACCAGCGGAAGGCTTCCATGACACTTGTCAGCTTTTACTCCATTGGCTAGAAGTTAGTCACAAGGCCACTCCCCACATTAAGAGCACTGGGACATGTAGTCTGACCATGTGCCCAATAAGTGGCTCTGAGCTTCTGTGTTCGTGCAGCTGCCTCTGACACATACAGCTTGATATTTGCTTTTTGTTGTTTATGGTGTTGAAATTAGTCTGAGTAGTAAAACGGAATTAGTTCTCTCTAAAGGAAAATTTATGCATGCATATTCATACTAATTATACATTTAAATCACAGCCTAATAATTAATATATTAACATGTTAAGTAATTTTCTTAAGAAGTGCTCTTCAAATTAACTCAAAGATGTTTCTGTCATTACCAGAAGGCAAATTTTATGGAGCAAAAAATCTGTTTTCCATTTATAAAACAAATAACCAGCACATATTTGTTTCTCTCCAGTACCCTTTGAATGTCAAATGGAGATGCTAAGCATCTTGTATAGCTAGAAAATGGATTTTGGACACCTGGTCTTGTTAGTTTTCATTTCAACAGGTACTGTTAGTGTGAAGGCCATGTAGCTACCTGCCTTAGCGCGAGGATGCTAATACGAAGCAAATATCCACCCGAGAGCCTGGCCTCTTTTCTGAAATAGCAAATGACATCACATAATTGGTTTTGTCTGAACCGCTTAGTGGGCTCAAAGGTGACTGAGATGAGTTCAGCATGACATCATTGTTCTTGGAGCGGATCCTGTCAAAGCTGCTCCATTCTTGGAGCCAGCAGCAGGGCTCGGCCTGGAGACGGACTCTACGTTCCCTTTCATGGTATAGTGACTTTCTTCGCAAATGTAAATACGGCAGGCTATTTTCTAGAACAAGAAGAGATAGCAAGCTCCAGAGCTCCACTGATGCTGTTAGGAGAACTTGCTAAGAATCACGCGCTTTGATCTTGCCTCTCACATCTTAGGAGGGAATGTCATTGCAGCCTTCAACTCCTTCCCAAGCCCAAGTGGCAAAGCAAGGTTAGACATGGAGGTAACTTTTATTTATTTAGTAAGCACTGACCACCCATGGTACGTCTGATAGGGATCTAAGTGATGGAGACATAGCCATGAGAAAATTCTAATTCTTATAATAACCAAATAAAGATATAGCTTAATGCAAAATTTTACAGCAATGTGTGGTTAGTCCACGTGTGGAATACACAATGATTGTACTGTAGGATGGGGAAGGTGGAGAACGTGTTGAGGAACTGGCCAGGGAGGTGGTGTGCAGAGCGTGCTGCTGACTGCCCTAACAGTCTGCTCTGGAGCGCGGAGCTTCCACGTGAAGTGCCCACAAATGCCTGGGCGCCAGGCCCTGTTCTACCAGTGGTCTGTGATCGCTACATGTGGGCTGCAGCTGAGGTTTAGAGGGGAATGAGGAGTTCCATTGTCCAGCATGAATTTTAAGATAATTATTAATGTGACTAACACTGGTCTGTATTTTTAAAATCATCATTATGCTTAAGCGAGTCCAAATCATTTTAGCAATCAAATGCTCATCTCCAGAAGGCCAGACCACCCACACCACACATGCACAGACACACACACACACACACACACACACACACATGCACGCACGCACACACACACAGCACCACCACCATGTCCTGATATCTCATTGCTTTTTCCTGAAGTTTGCCAGGCATAGTTAAATATTGACTGTTTCGAAGAAGGCTTTTAGATATCTGGTAGTGATGTACAGTTCTTTTAAAAGTTTGTGGCAAAAACACATATGTTTAATACATTTAGCACAAAGTAATCTACGTATGAAGCAAAAATGTTATATTTGCATTCAAAGATCCTATATGAAATATGTTAAATTATTAAGATAAATGAAAAGCTAGTTTTATTGAGTACCAATGATGTGCCAGGAAGATTTTTTCATAATTCTTTTAATTACTCAAGAACTATTTTTAAGGCTTCCGTCTGTGTAGTGCTGAAGACATAGTGCAAATCTAGAGATGTCCTTGCAACACACCACAGAGTGAGGTGCCATGATGCACACACAGATGAGGTCTGAGGCAAAAAGAGCTTCAACTCTCGCTCAGATTCTCACAGCTGCTATAACATGGAGCTGAAACTACATGTGAACTTTTTCTTTCACTTTAATTCTTTGGGAAAAATTTTAGACATTTTCACCTTCTTTTCTGACAACTAACACATATAAATTATTCCAATCCCCCTAGAATATTTGAATGAATACATAGCATCTGAGATAGTGTCTTGAGAGGAGGCAGTGGTTGTATGAAATACATAAAAATAATTGCAGAGGACTGAAGAGATAGCTCAGCAGACCAAGCGCCTGCTTAGGCAAGCACAGGGACAAGGTTCAATCCCTGGCACCACATGCCACGCTGGCCTAACCCCCCGGGGGGGGCATTGAGCTCGTGACCAAGTCTGGGTGTGGTGGCATACATCTGTGATCCTAGTACTGAGAAGGCTGATAACAGGAGGATCACTACGAATCCAAATTGCATAGTGAGACCCTGCACCAAATACATAAATTTAAAAAAAAAAATGCAATTGTAGTGTAAGATATAATGTGGTAACCAGGAGTCACTGGTACTGAGACAATGCGCAGTGAATCTGGGATTTTTTTCCTTCAAGCCTTCATCCCACCCACAGCCCTTGCAATAATAATTCTGTGACATCCCACCACGTACACAGGCGCTCCTCCACACCTGGACAAGGACAGTATCCAATGCAGTGCCATATATCACTGCTTTTCATTTTGTTAAAATGCAGGTTCCAATTCATAGGTGTGGGCTGAGACCTGAGATTCCACTTTTCTAACAACCCTTGGGAGATACCCAGGCTGTACGTCCATGGGCTTCACTCTGCGTATAAGGCCATCACAGTCAGATCTGGCACCAACCAAGAAGCTGTACACTGGGCCTGCTTCCTGGTGTTGGTTACTTTTTCAAGGAAGTTTTCTAGCCAGACCTTCTAGTACAGTGGCTTGTGGGCTTTGAAGAAGGCATAGAATGATGGTAGGAGAGATAAAATATAAGAAATAAATATGTTACAGTGGCTCTGAAGTTCACTTCTGAAGAAGCCCAACAGGCATCTTTTCCTGTTTCTCTAAATCTGGCTGCCTGAATTGGCACAGTTGATTTGATGTAGCCTGACTTGGTACAGTAAAGCCATTGATCACCTTGGAGAAGCAAAGAATTGCTCTTCTGTATAACCTCAGGTTTACCTTGGTAAAGCAAAACAGATCCAAATCTTCAACACCTTTAGATCATTCATTCTGGCTGGCTTCTAATATTAATTTTCTTAAGTGCTTTGGACACTGTATTAACACTGTCCTTTATTTATTTCTTTTTTTTTTCAATCCATTTGGTTGTTGCAGGGTCTCACTATGCAGCTCAGACTCGTGGTGATCCTCTTGCTTTCAGCCTCCCTAGCACTGGGATTATAGGCGTGCACCACCACACCTGGACTCTGGCCGGCTCAGCCCCAAGGGCGGGGCTGGCATGGTGTGTGGTGCTGTGGATCCTACTGTGGTCTCTGCACTTGCCTAAGTTTGCCTAAGCAGGTGTTTTAGTCTTCGCTGGCCCCAACACTCTCCATTTTACCAAGGGCTTTTAATAGGAAACTTTGAAAACATGAAAAACAATTCTTTTGTTTCAACAGTCCTTCTCAAATCATAATGGCCCCACAAACCATCTTAGATTCTTATTAGAAATATAAATTTTAGGGGCTGGAGAGATGGCTCAGTGGTCTAAAGCACCTACTTGGAACAAGCTTGGCAAAGCACAGGGACCGCGGTTCAATCCTCCAGCACCACATGCCAGCCAGCCGCGCCCCCTGGTGGGCTGAGCTGGCCACACACATACACACACTCACACACACACACACACTCTCACACACACACACACTAAACGTTAAAAAAAAAAGAAATATAAATTTTAATTCAATGGGTCTGAGGGTAGAAACTAAAAAATTTCATTTCTTAAAAGATCTTGGGGATAGTGGATATAGTGAATTCTTACACCACTCTGCATAGAGAGGCCTTAGAACACTTGACTGAGTATTGAAAGAAAGTGGCTTTTTGTGTGTGATGTACAAAGTGATAAGGAAAATACATATTTGCCCAACACACAAAGCTTGCAATCATGAAAAGGAGACACCCCTCTCCATCATATAGGGCAGTGATCAAAGACTCTATGCATGCATTATTCCCTGGCCATGAAGGACTATTCAAACAGCAGCTGTTTAAAAAGAACTTTCGTCAGAAAGATGATGGTCCATTCCAGTTTTTTTCTGAAATTAGGCTTTACTCTAGATTACTCAGCTGGTTCTAAACAGAACAGATGTTCAAGATCCACCCCAGACCAACGAAATCAGCATCTTTAGCATGGGTCTAATGAGTAGTCTCTAGACCAGAACTATTAGCAGCACCTGCAGGCTTGTGACACATATATAATTTCAGGGCCCACCCTGATCTACTGAGTTTGAATCTACAGTTCAGAAAAGATCTTCCAAGCAGTGACATTACATATTCAATTCTGAGAGACTTTCTTAAGTGGGAAACACTTAAGCCTTCATAGTGGACATGGAGACTTATCTGTAAGATATAGAAATTCCTCTTTCCAGGCCAGGTGTTATTTGGACTGTATTAGTCACTGAGACACAAAACCTGACATCCACAATTGAAAGCAGCAGAGGCTTAATTTGGCTCATAGTTTCAGGGAATTTAGTGCACGGCTGGCTGGGTCTCATGGCAGAGTGCAACAGAGCAAAGCTACTTGGTTCATGGTGGCCAGGAAGCAGGAGAGGAGAACGGTGACAGAAAGAGGAAAGGGACCCGATATAGACCCCAAGGCTATGCCTCCAAGGGCCATGCGAAACAACCGGAAGTGTGTTTTATTAATCCTTTAGGCTGGGCCCAAGCCAATCACGGTGACACAACAGGTTTAATACCCACAGGGCTTCTGCCCAAGAGTAACACCAAAAGAAGGTAGGCAGGCTCAGGGTGTGGCCCAAAAGAACATATGCCTATCCTGGGCAAGGTGCTAGGTTTCATATCCAGTACTGTAAAACAGAACAAAGCAAAATAAAATAAAAATACCCACTTACATAGATTGAGTCTGAGATGTCTGGGATGATATAAAATCATGGAGAAAACAAGGAAGGTGTCCAGTTCCGTGTAACTGCTGCTTTACCTCAGTGGTTCTGCTTATCTCTAGCCACTCTGTGTCAAGGTTTTTTTCTCAGTTCAAGTCTCAAAACTCTCATTAGTTTTATTCTGGCTTTAAAAATGTTCAGTAAAAGTTTACCTAGAGGATGCTGAATCAGTAATCGAGGTCAGAAACAGACATAGGGAGCCTGAGATGTAGCTCAGTGGCACAAGCACTTGCTTGGCAAGTGCAAGGTCCTGAGTTCAATTCCTGATATGAAAGGAACAAGAAAGAAAAAAAGAAAGAAAGTAAGTTGGCCAGATAGCTCAGCAGACTAACGTGCCTGCTTAAGCAGAGCACAGAGACCAGGGTTCCATTCCTGGCACCACAAGCTATGCCAGCCCCACCCCATAGCAGGCCATTGGAATTGGGCATGCACCTGTAATCCCAGCATTTGGAAGGCTGAAAACAGGAGGAACACTATGATTCCAATCTACATAGTGAAACTCTGTGCTAAATACATTTAAAATAAAAGAAGAAAGAAAGAGACTTAGCTATAGCTGTTTCTGTTGTTGCTGCTTTTCAGAAGCAAGCAAAGAACTAATTGCCCCACACTTACTGAGGAACTACTTAGTGCATGGCCTCGTGCCAGACCATGGTGACAAATGGAAAGGGTTGTGTTATGGTTTGTGTCTACTTGTCCTCACAAAACTTCATGTAGTTATGGGGAGGACTTCTAGTGTTTGTGATTAATTCATGATCCAGTGCTGAGATTACGGGTGTGAGTATTACACCTGGCCTGAGGCAGATAGCCTGAAGGCAACATAGGGGACACAGAATTGCTCTCTGTAGGCACTGGTTGCTGCTGCACTTCCCTTTTGTTCTTGCTGTCTTGCTATTTGCCACTGCCATGCACAGCTGCTCTGTGCCATGTGTCACTGTGCCTTTGAGACAGCCAACTACGGACTGAAACCTCCACTAACTGTGAACTGGATAAGCCTTTCCTTTCTTAATTTTGAGTGACTGGTATTTTGTTCCAGCAACAAGAGAAAGGTAACTAAGACAGGTTGATTTGGGCATTTGTTGAAGATTTGTGTCTCTTATTTGCAAGTAATATGTACAAAGCATGTGTTAAGTTCTGAAATGGAGAAAAAGCATTATGTGGGGGTCTAACAGTGAACCCTGATAGTGTGAAAAAAAATTAAAAACTACAACAACAGAAAATAGAGAAGAGGCCGTCGGTTCGAGCTGAGGCTTCCATTGTTGATGGAACCTGAGCAGATCCATGATGCTGGGTATTCCACCAGGAGACAAGAGCTTGAAAAAGACAAAGTGAACTCATTGTAACTTATATTTCTTATAAGTTTTATTACTTTATCCTCAAAAGTAGGGACTATAGTGTTTTCTTTTAAGTTTTGCTAATTTTAAAATGTAAATCATAAAGGTATTTGGAATATTGATTCTAAAAAAGTTATCAGTTATTAATCACCTGAAACCTGCTTCACCTATGAGATTCTCTTCCATAAATTAAAAATAGTCAAAATTACTTGGATGTGATCTACTGATGTTTCATGAACATGGTATTGTACTTGTGAATAAATTCATTATAAGGTTTATAGAGCCAACTTTTCATACTGGCAATTATGCTTAATTTTTTAGATAACTGCTATTTAGAATTTATGTTATTTAGTTCTTCGATGCATAAAACTAGATTTGTAACTGTAATCAAAGCAAGTATTCTCCATTTTAGAGCAATAACATTATATGTTCATAAGATGTACATGTATTCAAAATAGTGCAAAATGCCACAATGGATACAGCTGTTTATTATGTTTAACTTTTATTATCAACCTTGTTTATTTTAGAGTGATAATTGCTAACAAATTACAACATTATATACAGAATAGGTATAAGCCATCATATTATGCATTTCTACATAACAGTTTACTTGAGTCGTACAGTAACCTAGAGGGAGATGCCATCCATTGTCAAAATAAAATAGTCCTAAGATGCAGTTCGGAAAGTACAGGGGCTTTTGTTTGTTTGTTTGTTGTTGTTTTTGTTTTTTAATGTATTAGATGTAGGGTCTCACTATGCAGCTCAGACTTCTAATCCTCCTGTTTACAGATTCCCCAGCACTGGGATTACAGGCATGCACCACCATACTGGATCTCAGTGGCCGGCTCAGCTCGCCCAGGGGTGGGGCCGGCATGGCTTGTGGTGCTGGGCATCCAGACCTGGTCCCTGCACTTGCCTAAGCAGGCGCTTAGTCCACTGAGCTATCTCTCTAGCTTGGAAGATATGTTACTTCTAACACAAAAAAACTTGTAAAGTATTTGCCTACGTGAAGTAATTTAACACTATTAAAAGCTGTAGTAGTTCAGAATCTATAGGTATTCACTAAAATGGAAAAGTTGTAAACAAAAAGCAGTTGCGTTCTACCTCTCTGCCTCTACCACCAGAAAATATTATTATGGAATATAAAAATAAAAACTGTAGGCTCCTTCACAACATAGCCATATGCTTACTGATTTTGATTCCTACCACGTATGATAGATGGTGTTACTTATTCCACTTCTTTTTCTCCTTGCCTCTGCCATGATTGAGTAGGTCCAGACTTCTCCATAGACTTGGCCCTGACTCATGCTTTGGCCAGGCAAATGTTAGCTATCGTAATACCACAAAGACTTTACCGGTACTGGTGTGGTATGACTTGTGCTATATCTGGCCCTTGTGCTATCGAATATAAGAAAAATATGCTGCAGGTAATCATGGATTTTAAAGCAAGAGACACTTGGAGAAGAGGAAAACCCAACCTGTAGCATGATACAATCTGCTGTACACAGTGCCTTTCCTGTGGTTGTCATCATTCTGGGATTTCTGGGTATAGGCATCCCCTGAGCTGAGTTCTAGGATGTGCTGGTGGTGATGAACAATCTAGAGGATTTTTTCTTTCCTAAAGGTTTTCTGAATATGAGGACAGAAACAAAGAAGTTGTTGAGCAGTTGGCTAAGCCTGGTGCCCTTTTCATCTCTGGGCATTCAAAGATCATCACTAAGACAAAATTCCAGAGACTAGAAAAGTTCAGCACCTAAATGATTCCACAAGCATGACTTGGTAACTTAGCAGGTGACAGGTCAAAGGCTCCTTTGTTCAGTACTCAAGCTGAATAACCTCTCAGGTAACCTCTCAGGGCAATCACATTCATGACCACTACTACAAACTAAATGGGATAATAACAGCCCAAGTTTGATTATTGACCAGTGCTTCAAGAAATGCAAGGAGAGGTAGGAAAAATATTTTGAGGACTCAAAAAAATATGTCATGAAAACCTGCAGCTGGAGGTGGCAAGAATGGAAATGAGGTGTTCCAAAGCACATTGCCAAGAGAGGCATATTTATCTTTGAAGTAGTTTTCTCTAATTTGCCTGGAGTCTGTAAGACATTCTCCTAGTGTAGGTCGGTTGCAACCTTTGGGCATGGCCTATATTGCTGCAGAGGACTGCATACCTGGCCGCAGGTTCTGCAGGAGGCTGCATACAGTTCTAGCCAGAGTCCCAAGGAATCTGGAAGTGGCCAGATTGTTAGCAATTTAGGAGGGGTAGACTAGTACACAGATGAAGATCTGTAGAGCTAGCTTGGAAGATGGCTTTAGCAAAAGTAAAATGGGAAACTTTGAAGCTACTCTCATTTTGGGGGACTGAAACTCAAAATTTATTTTTGCACTTAGAAAAATTGTAAGTGGATATTTAAATTAAAAATTAAGTCATTGTGTATTAACATGGTAATAAGTTTTTGTTATATGCTATTCCCAGGCAAACAACAAAATCTTTACAGATGTTGACTTTGAAAGCATTTTGAGATATGTATCTTCTAATGTAATTGCTAATAAATAAGATTAGCACTAAGCATCACTAATTTGATAATCCTAATTATTGAGAATTGTTAAATGACTTCTGATATATGCATTTTATTCTGAAAACACTTTTTCTAAGAACGACAGTACTCAATGTCCATTACATCTTTTATTTATTCATGTTGATTACATATGCTTCTTGTCCTGTACTTACAAGGGAGGGTATTAGGAATTTTCTGTTGGTACCAGTTGGTGCTTGGTTTTAGTTTTATCAAACTACATGCTTAATAAACATTTCACATCTGTTCTTTCTTGGCTGTAAATAATTTAGTTCATTTCAGTTAATTTTCTCAAGAATGATGGTAGGCTACTGTATGTAATGGTACTTAATTATCATTTTAGAGGAGAGTTTTAATAAAACAGTTCTTTCTCTCTCTAGCTTT
The DNA here is from genome assembly GCF_000260255.1 of Octodon degus. Classification (NCBI taxonomy): domain Eukaryota; kingdom Metazoa; phylum Chordata; class Mammalia; order Rodentia; family Octodontidae; genus Octodon; species Octodon degus. The sequence continues at coordinate 7,154,634 of NW_004524636.1, forward strand.
TGAGTGCCATCTCGATTATTCTCTATTTCTCACTTGAACAGCATAATGCTGAACAATATGAAGTGTGCATGGTTTTTGATCTGAAATCTACTCGTAATGAAAGCAATTGAAAGACCGTACTTTCTGTGACTATAGATTTGTTGCTGTTGTTTTTCACCAGGATGGAGTTTGAGTCTACCTGAACATACCTTTCTTGGTAAAGCAGGAAAAATTAAATATGGCAATAGCTTTCAGGCTCAGAGTAAAAATTGTGTAATAGTGGTGTTAATCTTCATGAATGTCCACAGCTTAACAAATTATTTTTGCATGCCATCTATTCACACTTTAATAAAACTTGTGTTTCACTACAGCTTAATTTATTTTGTGCTTGAAGGAAATTATATTAAACCCATGATTCTGTAATCGCAGGATGAAATTTGTGTATTTTGTCCAGCTTCACAAATTGGCCTATCCATTAACCTATCACAGTGAATAAAAAGGATATTTCTCCAGAAATATATTTAACATCTTGCAATATTTGTCTTACCAAAAGTAATAGTAGCAATGTTTTCAAAATTATTTAACTATCCAGCCAATACTGTATAGTCCAAATTGTAGAAAAATTGTTCTAGCATTTTGAAAATGCTGTTGGTAGCTCTTACTTTTATTGAAAAAGATAACATTCAAATATATAAAAAGATATAATTTTATATAATGGAAAGTTATTTATAGACATGCATTTACATATATATCCATTTACAAAAAATATATGCATATACATATACATTTGGCCAAGTGACACTGCGTATAACAGTCTATTTTCTGACTATGCTTAGCACATAAGGTTGTTATAGATGACAGATTTGGTAGGTTCCCTTACATTCTTCTTTAGCTTTTTGTAAATAGGCTAAATGTGGCATAATTATTCAGAGATGGAGAAATTATCATAGAGAAAATGTGGGAGAGATTTCCTTCCCACTAACTTTGAAACCTTTAACATTACCCTGTTTATGTATAGACACACTAAGAAATAGACAGGCCAAACCTTGGTCAGTTGCCAGGCTGGTATTACTTGAGAGTGCAGTTCTCTACAATAGCCTTACTTTTCTCTCTAATGGATTAGAAGCCCCAATCAATAAGAAAAAATTCATTGTCTCCTCACTTCTGTGTTTAGGCCCCTAAGACAACACCTGAGCCTTCTATTTGGTCCTCTCAGCTAACAACCAATGGATAGGGGCCTGGGAGACAGCTCAGTAGAATAAGTGCTCGCCTGGCAAGCTCAAGGTTCTGAGTTCAATCCCTGGTTCCACCAAAAAAAAAAAAAAAACAACCAATGGATATACTATATTTCTCCATTGGACTTATGGATCTAAATCTTCTGAAATCTGGTACATATATAAGCTATAAGTGCACAGAAATGTTCGTACTTCTACCAGCCATGTGCTGACATACTAGATTAAAATTGTTTCATCAAATTATTACAGTTAACATTACTGACATGAAGCTGGCCCTCAAATGTCAAGGTCCAGATCACAGTTTTACAGTGACTCACTGCTCAAGCCTCCCCCTGAGCGCTGCCCAGGTGACACAACTGATTAGCCCTTCTCAAACTCAGGTGATAAGAATTTGTCTAAGGATTTTTCTTTATAGAGTCCTTCTCATTACAAATGTAGAGATTCTGCCTTTAAACTTATAAACCCAAGTTGAGGAGGCAGTCGATTTGGGTTTGGGTCAGAACAATTCCACTTGGCAAAAATATACTTGTAGCAGAGACCAGGATCGATCGCTTGCAACACATGCCTCCCAGCACACTGAGCAGGCCAAGGAGACCCAGCGTGGTGGCACACACCTGTAGTCCCAGCACTGGAGAGGCTGAAAATAGGAGGATCAGTATGAGTCCGAGCTGCATAGTGACACCTTGAACCAAATACATTACAAAAAAAATTACTGTTAGCCACACAATACTTAGGGCTAATAATAACATATGGCAAAATCTTATTGCTAAAGATTAATGCACCACCATAATATAATTTATAAATTATAAATATACTTAATATTTTCCATATATAGTTTCAGTCTCAGGTTTAAATAAAAGTAGTTCTATAAATAAATCTCTTGTTTTATTAGTGTTAAGGCCAACTTCAAATGCTAAATTTTTAATTAAAATTTTCTACATAAACAATGTTGGAGAATGCCACTGTACCACCAAGGAAGAAGTTTCCTATTGGGCCATGCAGTTCTTTTGCCTGTCTTACTTCATTCCATAATAGAGAAAAGACAGTAGAGACAAAGCCTGCTGCACACAGTAAAGCAATGAGAACATCAGAATTGGAGCTTGAATATAGAAATAATTTAGGAAACCAGAATCAAAGGAAACAAAACACAAAGGCACAGAGATGACAGCTGAGCAGGCCAATACCTTTGGGCATTTGCATATACTCTCTCCTATTTATTTTTTATTTTTTTCTGTATTTTAGGGAAAGGTCTACAGGGTGTTCAGGGTCTCACCACTAGATCAGACTCCTAGTGATTCTCCTGTTTACAGCCTCCCAAGTGCTGGGATTACAGGCATGCACCACCACGCCCAGTCTCAACTACTGTCTCAGTGTGCCCCAGGGCCGGGGCCAGCTCGGGCAGGCCCAGTCTCTCCTATTCTTAGACAAGGTACTTTCTAGGACCTTTTGATAGCTGCTTCTTCCTTGTCATGTGTCTCTGCTTTGAGAATTTGTTTTTTCCTTTGAGGGTGCAATCACAGCCCACCTATCCTAGGCTGCCTTTCTAGCTACTTCCTTTGCATTGTTTTTCTTGTAAGCATTTATCAAAATCAATTAAGTGTTAAGTATTGCTGTCTTTCTTCCCCAATTCAAACACTCACTCCAGGAGATGTTGCTCTCAGTTGTGTTCCCCGCTTTTGAATATGGGCACAAGAAGGCACTTCATAAGTAGTTGTAAGTAAACGAATGTGTTTATGAAGTTGTTCTGTGGCCCTGAGGAAGTCATAGTGAAGTGAGGGAGGAACTAGAAAGGAGGATGCTTAGCAGCGCTTCACAGAGGAGGACCATTGAGAAGCTGTGTGCGTTAGAACAGAGTGTGCTCGGGGGTCCCCAGCTGGGGTCTGCTGACTGATGCAGTGAGCAAGGCCCGTACCCTCTACTGAAGACTTGGGAACAGAAGTCCCCCTCAGCTGTTGCTTAAAAGTTTTCTTCATTTTTTTTTTTTTTTAAAGGAGAAAGCATAATTGCGAAACAACGTTGTGTGATGGTTTACTGATCTCAATCTATAGGCTCCTGTTAAGTTGGATTCATACATAGAGCTCAGGTTAAATACGGAGTTATTTGTATATCCCTCACCAGCCCTCTACAGATGTGTTGTTTTCCACTGAGTTATTTATTTTTAATGAATCTAGGGGTAGGGGGAGGCAAATAAGCAAAGAACTATGTAACCCATGGCGATGCATGGGTGAGACCCCTCTGCTCTCAAGCCTAAAGTAAGAGCATCCCAAATTCAAATCCAGCTGGGGAACTTAGAAACTTAATAAGACTCTTTTAAAAGAAAAAGAAAAAGAGGGCTGAGGATGTAGTTCAGTGCATAAGCCCTGAGTTTAATCCCTAGTATTGTAAAAAAGAAAAGCAAATGCTATTCAGTGCCATTCAAGTATGTAATTGTTTTAGCATTTCTTTGGGGGATTTTTGTGCTGATTATTAGCTTTAACTGTTCTTCAAATAAATTGCTTTTAAAAGGAGAAATATAGCATACTTCAATTTATTTCCAAGACATGAAAGTGTCCCTGTATGTGGCAAGTGTTCACAAAAAAATCAACAATTAGTCATAATGCTACTATGTGAATACCACATTATATGCACTAGAAATTTCTTATGTGCATTAACACATTTTATTTCCTTGAACCATTTAAGACATGTTCTGAGATACACCATTAGTTAGAGTGGAGTAGCACATCTGAGCCAGTAGGCCTTGACTCTGGATTTCAGCTTGAAGGACTACAGCCACCGGTGACAAAGCCTGGGAATCCCGCTAATGGTGGCCATTCCAATGACATACGCATATATGCTACATATCCAGTGGTGCCTGGGTTCACAGACTTAAATCTTTCCTCAGTTCTGGTTGTAAACCAAATGAGACAAGAACAGAATCAAATATCCACATAAGGTCAACACTGAAGCTAACCTTCCAATCTGATTTGGTGCTTGTTCAATTTTGTTTGTGACCAGAATGGTGGAAATAATTAAATTTGCAAACTAAGGAACCATTACATATGTTGTAGAGTGCCGTAGCACTATGGCATGGAAGTAAGGAAAATGTTTAAGATATGCTCACTCCATATACCAATCCCTCAAAACAAATACAACTATAGTATATTGCAATCCTACACTCATAAAAATATTAAAACTTGAAGCAGTCTTTTTATTACCTTTGTCTTGACAGCTGTAGACCAAGCATAGTGAAAAAGGCTAATCTCAGTTCCCTGTTATCAGTTCTGCAATGAGCCTGGGGCTGGAAGAACCTGGAAGACTTGGGGTGCTGGAGTATCTCTGTTTTTAATGTCACCTCAGACTTCTCTGGTTGCCTATCTGATTGCTTTTTCAACATGATGACTTTATGTAGTAGCTCAGAGTATTATAATACGCTACCCACATCACCTCAAGTTTAAGACTTGAGGTCTAGAACTGAGAGGTATACATGGTTCCAGCAACTTCAGAAAAGTTCCTTGAAGGGTTCTAAATTGTATCCACTTAAGTCTTTACTAGTGTCTAAACATCTGCTCTTATATTAGGCTTTATCCTTTAGGATACCATCTAAGGTTTGATCATACCAGTGAACTGGAAGATTTTAGTGTAAAAAGAAATCAACATTAACATCACTCATCTGTGTAGTACTTGTTCCTTTTATGTCCACTAGTAGCAATACAGTGTTTATGGTGTGATCCAGTGTTTCATGGGTGAAAGTTGTTGCAAAGATTATGCTTGTTTCATACTGAACATCAAGATTCCTTTGTTCAAAGTTGCTTATTCTGGCATTTAAAAAATAAGCAAAACTCATTTTCTGTAGTGTTCAGTGATTAGTCCGTTTTCTCTTTTATGTTGTAGAACTTAAGTAGTACACACATTACCCATTTTTATGAGTGGCAAAATATAATTTGTTAAAATCTAATTGAAAAGCAAAGGGTCAGCTTCTAGCAAGTCATATGATCAGACTGGACCATTTCCAAGAACTACTAGTCAGTCCTTTTCTAACTGTGTATATATGTTCTAAAACTTCAACTATGTTTACAGAATTTAGAAAAAGTTAACATTATACAAAGTGGGAAATCTTGCCCCAGTAGTTATGCTTTTCTTTGTACTTTTTTATAGTTTGAAAGTGTTATTAAACCTATATTTTGTGATTAGTTTATGGTCTGTGTTTTGAATTTTCCCCTTTTTCCCAATCACATTCATGAAGATATGTTTAGATAATGAACTTGTTTAGAAATTGATTTTGTTAAAGGCACAATTAATCATACTGGCTGTACTTTGAAGACAGACTTCAAAATTAAAAATAAAAATTTAAAGCAAAACCAAAAAAAGGTAAAAAATGGTATAAAATTCAGACACAGATCTGGGACTTCAAGAACATTCAATTATATTCTTCAGGAAAAAGAACTAAAAAATCACAAGCAAAAAACAGGGCCCTTGAGATAGCTCAATGGGCTAAAGTGCCTGCTTAGGCAAGTGCAGGAACCACAGTTTGATCCGTAGCACCACATGCCACGCCAGCCCTGCCCCCAAGGTGGGCTGAGCTGGCCACTGTGTCCTGGCATAGTGGCGCACGCTTGTGATCCCAGTGCTGGGGAAATGTGAGGAAATCATGGAAGTAGAAGCTGTCAGTCTCCTAAGGCTTGGCACTCAGTGCCCCTTCCATATATTCTCCTGGCCAAGCTCTCCACAGCCCACCCAGGATGAGGGGAGGAGGTAGAAACCCTTCCTCTACATGGATATGTGTTAAGAAGAACGCGATCATCAGTAGTCCAAAGAAATCTTAGGAAATATAGAAGTTCACAATTTGCTAAAGCACTTCTTTTCCAGATTGCAAAATCAAGAGCAAGAGATGAAAAGTTTTCTGTGTAATAGTATCAAAGATTGATTCTATGCCATAAACTCTGTGAAGTCCTTCAGGAGTGCTTTTAAAATTATTCTTCTTTGGAGAGACTTTTTAAAATTATAAATAAAATAAGATGGCAGCAAAGTTAAACCTATGTTAATTTATTATTCATTTTATTTGAATTTGTAACTTGGAAAAAAATTTAAATGACAAATAATGTTTCACTATTATGTTGGGAAATGAAAATTTTGTTAAAGCAGCTGTGTTCTCATTGTCAAAGTGAAAGCCCCCAAAATATATGTTCAATTGTTATGAAGAAAGAAAATATAGAAATTAAACTTCACTGAGCTGAATTCAAATGTCGGTATGCTTAATGTTTGGAAATGTCAAGTGTAAAAATAAATGGGATTGAGTTAGAAAAATTAGCTACATTGTATACATAAAAATCTTTGGAGCATTTTATGCTGAAATTAAATTCCTGAAGCATTTTTGGGCCGAAGGGAATGTTCTTATTGGTAGTGTTTTCTGTTCTACCCAATTCCATGACTGCACCTTAAACCTACACTCCGAGGCTCAAATTATCACCTATTGTTGGAATTTTACAATAGAATTTAATGAAACAAAACATTCTATTAGGGGTGGTCTCCTCTGTGCCACTGTATTTTAGCTATATAGGAGAATATTAGGCCACTTTCCTCACATCGTAACCTCTTTTAGCAGACTGGTTATTGAAAATAGGCAGGATTTTTGTTTTGTTCTGTTTTTGCTTTTTTTTTTTTTTTTTCTGCTGTTGCACTAGGAGTCGGACTCAGGACCTTGTGTTTGCCAGGCAGGCGCTTATGCTACAGAGCTATACCCTCAGCATCTTTTGTTTCTGATATTTCAGGGGTTTTTTTCATAAAGAGCTTGAATTTTCAGATATGTGTTTGATTCACCATTTTTAGAGTGCTTTATTTTATCATTATTTTTGTGTGTGTGGTGCTGGGGATTGAACCCAGGGACTTAAGCATGGTAGGCAAGAGCTCTACCACTGAGCCACATGCCCAGCCCTTGACTCACCATTTTTAAACTTCTCATTTTTATACCTCAAGTCTTATACTTGAGGTGACTTGGGGAGTGTATTGTATTACTTCTATTTACATTGAATAATAATGGCTTTTGTAATGAACTCACTATGTGGTTTTTGAGATTAAAACCCAGATAGGAAACACAGAATCAGGTAAGACAGAAATGATTATTGTTGCCACTGGAAACACAATTAGTTGTAGACTTTTATGAGACATTTCCATGTATGTGGTTATTTATTTCTTAAAAATACAGTGAGAAAGGCTAGTTCCAAATGGCCACCAGGTAGGTGAAAATGACATTCTGCTATTTTGTGATGTTGATGGCTTTTTAAATGGGACCATGAGGACTTCTGAAGTGATTTAAGAAGCACCAGTGTGCACAGTACAATAATTGTGGTTGACAAGCATTAATTGGATATTTCAAAAAAGTTAATTGTCTTAATCACCGGCTCATGGCTGAGATGATACAATACCCGACACCCATAACTTCAGAGGTAAGGCTTATTTTGGTTTACAGTTCAGAAGTTTCCTTCCATGGCCGGAAGTCTCAACTGTGGAGAACACAAAGCAGAGACAGAAGGGAGGGCCAGGGAGGGAGAGACACCCTTGCAGGTCACAGCCCCAGCTGCCCCCAGGGAGGCCATTCCCAGAAGGCACACTTAGCTGCTGAAGTGAGTGGAGGAATTCACTGATGAGTGCACGTCTGGTCCAGTCGCCTCCAGAATTCCCATGTGTGAGCACAGGAGAGTGTTGGGGTCCTTCCAAATCTAAACCATAGCACTAATGGGGATTTTGAAGGTTTGCAGAACAAATCAATGATGTGTGTGTGAGGTGCTAGATATGCCAGGCACACTGATCTGGTCATTATACATTGTATACAGGTATGGATCTCCCACACTATGTCTGAAAAACATATCCACTTACAGTATTTCATAACAATGGTGTGTATGGGTGTGTGGGTGTGTGTGTGTTAAAAAGGCAAAGAGGGCCTAGGTCAGTGCTGAAGTGTTCACTTAATGTATGTGAGGTCTGATGTTTGATGACCTGCATCACATTAAAGAAGGAAAGAAAAAGCAGCAGCAGTATGAAGTGTTTCACCCTCAAATAGGTACCAGATACAGTAATAGCTTAATGACTCCAACTGGAGTGACTGCTGTTATCTGTAACAAATCCATCTTCCCTACCTCATTTCCCCACTTAACTCAAAGCATTTATGACTCTCATTTATCCATCAGCTACTGTATAATAACTCAACTGATTTAGTATTTACTGTAGCAAGATAAACTCAAATTGTTCTTGATGCATGTACCTTTCTCTCTCAGGCAAACAATAACCTACTGGGATTATACTTAATTGGCTGATCAAATCTGGTGCCATAAGCACTGGAAAGCAATCAGATTATATCTATTACAGTCCTATCAGAGACCTTCTATCTGAAATATTAAACAAATTACAGGCTTTTAGTCCTGAAGTTTGTCAGTAGTAGCATCTTTTGGAGGACTTTTTCTTTTTCTTTCTTTCTTTTCTTTTTTTTTTTTTTTGATGACTAATAAAAGTGAAACTTCAGTTCTCCATAAGGGTAAAGACAAGGAAGCCTGACACCATGCATACATGCATTATTTTTAGGTTCTGAATGGCTTTCCAGGAACAGGGGTTGTTTGTTATAAAATTAAATAGTATACCTTAGTCTGTTTTGAACAAATCACTGTGATATATTCTCTATAAAAGTAAAATCTTTGAGGACTGGCGAGATAGCTCAGTGGTCTAAAGTGCCTGCTTAGGCAAGCTTAGGCAAAGCTCAAGGACCACAGTTCGATTCCTCCAGCACCACATGCCAGCCAGCCCTGCCCCAGGGTGGGCCGAGCTAGCCACAAAAAATGAATAAATAAATAAAAATATGATGCTTGATCTCTTTTTAAAAAAGTAGAATCTTTGTTTTGTTCACTAGGATAGTTCTAGAATCTAAAATGATGCGAACAATGGTGGCAAAATCCAGGCATGAATATTCTTCCTTTGTAGTTTATGCACCATGCCAGACAGCATGCCTTGGCCCTCTAAGGAAGAAGCATCTTAATCTATTTATGACAGATGAAGCATAAAAGACAAATTCTATCAATTGAGTTTCTCATATTTTTTTAATTCATTTAGACATATTATTTGATTAAATGAGTTATTTTTCCCACTTAGGCTTTCAAGTTGAAATTTTTAAAAATTCAAAAATGATAAACTATCACCTATGTATTAAATGACTCTTTCTTTTATTGTCTCAATTGCTTTTATTCCAGAATCTTTTTTGGAAGAGTTCCTGACACTTCTGCAAAAATGCAAAAGTTAAACTGTATTTGTTTATTGAAACTCCCTACTAAAGTGCCTTCCAAGAACTTTCGTGCTTCTGATATGAGTAATAAAATTCTATCTTTGAATGCTAATCAAGAGTAGGTACAGGCAACATCAGGCTGACTTTTGTGAGACCTATCCCTTTAACACTTCACCATAGAAATTACTGGAGATGCAGGACACTACATTTTGACAAAAACGTGAAGTTTCCACTGCCTTATGTTTTGAAATTTTCCAATATTCTCTCCTTTTCATATTATGTAATGTGAAATATTTGGGTGCATGTGTGTATGCGTGAGAGAGAATTCAAAGGCTCAGCAGCTACAGGACATAAAATGTCCTGTTCTACTCAGGTTGCTTTTTCCTCATTCATGTTCGTTGGTCTTTACACATGAGTAGAATACTTCAGCAGGAACTTCATAACTTCATTCTAAAATCTTCAAAACATATGATGTCCAATCTTAGTCTTCCTCTGCATGCTGGTTTGACCATACCTGCTCGGGTTTCTGGAAGCATGGAGAGGAGGTTCTCTTGTAACACCTCTATCAGTGTTTTTTGAGACTAGAGAAATCTCTCCAAATCAGTCAGTAATCATCTATAGTAACTACCCGGCTTTCGAAAGATTTTCAAACACTGTTTTGTGATGTAGGATTACCTGTCTGCTACCTTGCTGAGACTCTCTGGGATTCTTCAACACTAGAAGGCATAAAATCATTTTGTTTGTTTGTTTGTTGACTGGGAATAGAACTCACAATCTTGCACTTACCAGAGAGGTGCTGAGCCGCTGAACTATTATCCCCGTTGGGCACCACCTCTTCTTTAACAGGCTTGAGTCAGAGTTGCTGGGTGCAGGAGTGGCTTCTAGGCCTGATAAATTCCTAAGATCCTGAGACCACCTAGCGCTATCTTAGGTCTGCTGGGGTAAAACATTCTTTTCCCTGTAATGATCTGTAACACATGCTACTTCAAAAGTCTTCCTGCAGAAAGATGGTATTTTTAGGAGATGTTTCTGTGCCTCATCTACATCCTCTTCACTGTGTCCCAATGACTCACCAGGGCTGAAGATTACATGTCAGTGCTCCCAGGATGACGCATGTGCAGTGACTGCCCTGCAAGAATGGCAATGCGCAAAGTCCCTTGCCTGAAGGGAGGACCTCCCTTGTGAGCTGTCCACGGAGCAGGCTGATCTAGATGCCTCATCGTTCGCTGGTTTCTTTCACTGACCCATTCTCTTGCCCTCAAACCCTCACATGTAGCTCCTGAGTGCTTGCAATAACCAAGTTGCAAGAATCTCCATTGTGTTCTTCTGATTTTACATGCATATATCTGATAATATGAATAACTAGTTGGAAGACAACACTGAATATAACAACAAATACTGTGAAATTCGCATTACTTTGTTAAGTGAAATTATTACTTGTAATTTTTTGTTTTAATTCTAATTTTTACTCTCTTTAAGAAATAAATTTATAGGACCATTGAAATAGCTCAGCAGACTAGAGTGCCTGCTTAGGCAAGCTTAGGCAAGCACAGGGACTGAGGTTCGATCTCCGGCACCACAAGCTGCACCAACCCCACTCCCAGGGCGGGCTGAGCCAGACACAAAAAAATAGATAGATGATAGATAGATAGATAGATAGATAGATAGATAGATAGATAGATAGATAAAAATTTAATTAAAAAAATCTCCATTGCAGTCTCTGACTCTAGGAAAGTCAACTAGGATAAAACAATATAAATGTAGAAATACCAGCTCTCTGAATACAAGTAGGGCTGCTCTTAACTCAAAGCCTCATGATGGAAATGACCTGAAGTGCTTAGGAAAATCAACCTTTTTTGGGCAAATTGAAATTTCTTTAAGGAGGATTGAATTCATTCAAGCAATAGTTAGAATTTGCATTTCTAACCACTGAAATCACTTAAAACTTAATTGCTCTATAAGCAACAAGTGGACGTTTTGAGATTTTTGCTGTTTCCCTATCGTACTATAATTTCAAGACTTAATGAAAATTATTTAATTCAGGTGACTGAACTGCATTTTGGTCACTGTATTTTTACTAATAAACACAGTAAAACAAAATAGATAAATTTAGTGAATCTATGCAGATTTCCTTGATTTTAATGACTTGGCCCAGGGCAGTGCTAGCATAGAGATGAATACTACACTAATGGCTTATATTGTGAAAAATGTAACATGGCAAAGATTCACAGACCTGCTCCATCTCAGCTGTGCCATGTTATGAAGGCAAGCTGAGATTAGGAAATATTTTGCTAAATAAAATACCTCATGTCATGTGGTACTGATAAGCAGAATTTACAGCATTAAATAATTTATACACTGTCCATTTATTGGCTACCTTAAAAGTATGTACTGGTTTCCCACTACCATCTGTATGGTAGATAGATGAATCCTGCTTGCAAAAGGATGGAACAGCCTTTTGGAGGAAGATGAGGGAAGGGTTGAAAGTGATCTTAGGCACAGAAATAACTTACAATTTATCATCTGCCCATCAGCCTTGTCTACAGAGTGCCAGAGTATTGGGTGTATCTTTAGCAGTGGAATGAGTGAAGTCCTGAGAACACCCAGAAAGCTGTTCCACCTAAAAGTGAACACTTTTTTTTCTCATCAAAGGTGAATGCTATACAGCTAAAATATTTCAGCTGGCTGATTTGGAGAAATAAACAATCACATGAAGTGAAAATGCCTTCCTGTCTTTATAGAACTTCTTATTGCATGAAAGGCATAATTTGACTTCATACCTCCCCCCCCCACTTTCCTCCACTAAATGTCTGAGGTATGAAAGATACCTTTGTTTTAGTGCATTTTTCAAAGCATTCATATTGTAACAAGTTCTGGTTTTGGTCAGAAAACTATAACTGCCCCCAAAAGGTAGGTAGGCCACTTGGCAAGTGTCTGGCAAGCTATGGTTGGCCAGAGCACAGATCAGGACCCCAGAGCCACCAACAGTAGTGGCAACAATGGCTCTCAAATACTCTTATTTTTTAGAGCTCTTTGAAAAAGAAGCTTTTTAATGAGTTATGTTCACCCTACAGCTTTCTATTTCTAATTGATAAGAGAGATGGTATTCTTGCAAATTCAAGAGTATCTACGAGGTTCCAGACTATTCTGTTGTCTTGATACAGGGAGAAAAACTAATCTCGGGTGGGTGACCTCCAAATGATACAGGGAACCTCCAATTGATACAGGAGAAAAATGATCTCCCAACCTGACCTGGAAGAGTTCATGTTCTCTAAAACCGAAGAATGAATTTTAGGAACAAACAGATTAAGAGCAGAATATATTTACTGATGGAAAGAAAACTCCTGTTCTAGAGAGGGAAAGGAGAGAGGGTCCGAGCGGGTTGTCCCTGGGCAGCTGTCTCTTCCAGGAACTTTTATAGAGTAAAACCATGTGGTGAGGTGGGTCTAAGGTGGTGGAGAACATGGGAACTCGCTTAGGTAGGCATGAAGTGGGACAAAACTATGGTCAACCAATGAGATCACAAGCACCATTGCTCAGGTAAAATTGATTAAGTTCAGGACCAAATGGGGACACGAATCATGTAGCAAGCAGGCATGAATGTAGAACAGGACTTTACCAAGTAGCCATCCAGTAGTAGTTGGATTAATCATTCTTCTGGCTCCTTCAGGGTACTAATCTATCTCGGATGCCGATCTTTAGGGAGGTCGGCATTTGTTTGATCCTCTGTCTTTAGGTCTGGCCCATGGTGGGAGCATCCCTCCCTCCAAGAGTTGCAAGATATCTTGTCTTCTGTGGTATCTCCTTCGAGGGCCTGGCCCTGTCTGACTGCCTATATTATTTCTAGCTAACTCGGCTGCTGGCGACAGTCTTATCTATTGAAGAATCTCTCTTTTTTGCTGGTATCTGAGCACATCTTCACAATGATGCAGTCATTTCTGAGACCAAGACAAAAAAAAAAATCCAGATAGAAGACAATATAAAAATATCTTGGGCCAAGCAAGAGAGGACTAATACTGTGTAACTTTCATTATTGTGGAAATATTTGCTGTCCCCCTAACTATATTACCGTGACAAGCCCCTGTCTCCAAAGAGATGACTTTTCCTACCCCACAGCTCTGAGGCTCAAATTCAGAGTTTTCCTTTGAATAATGAAGTATGAAGGAAACAGTGTAATGCAACGCAGAGCCCTTAAGTGGTTCTGCCAGGCAATCTCCTGGGCTGTTCAGCTAGTGTCTGCCGTGAAGAGCCAAGCTACACTTGTAGGAGCTTTTGTAAACAACAAATAAGCAGGTATTATTCATAAACCAACAGTTTGCTGAGTGTTTTTGGTTACCAAAGCATTAACATGTTGATGGAAGCAACTCAATTTCCAGTTTATAGATCATTATTTTTATTCACAATTTTATTGATAAACAGATAGCAATGAGACAGTTTCAAATCAAATCGGTAGGACAGTTTCAATAACTAACACACTGCATATATTCTTCTTAGTGGTTAATTGCTGTACAAGATGCAGACCTGAGATCCTATTTACAAACTAGATCATCATTTTAAAACCTTCTGGAACATTTGTGTATAGATGCATGAAGCAATCTGAGCTTGGAGTATTCTTTATGAGACTTTTAACTACAAGTCAAATTATTTAATAAATGTAAAGTTCAAGTAATCTATTTCATTTCTTCTTAAATGAGTTTATATCTTTAAAGAAATGTGTCTATTTTTGACATTTCTTTTTTTTTCTGTAGCTGTTCAAAGTATTTCTTTTTGTTTCTAAGATTATCTCATTATCCAAGTTTGGAAGAGTTTGATTTTGATACCCAGTGAGAAAATTTTCTTCATATATTTTGTACTTGAGTTTCAGGTTCCATCAAAGTTGAAATTTTTTAGACATCATGTTCTTGAGTATTTTTTCCCTCCACTTCTTCTTTCAGGGGTTCCAATTATTTTTATGTAAGGCCACATTTCCACTTTGGTTCAAGGGGTCAGGTAGCACTGTACTCTTGGGTGAGAGCTGAGCTACTTCTTCTCTTTGTGGAGATTTCTTCAACTTTGAAGCATTTTCTTACATGCATGATCTGAGCAGTCCTCTGCTGACTACTTAGTGGAGCCCTGTGTGGGTCTCTAGATTTGTTTTCTCTCTGAGCTGTCTCTGCTCTGATACTCTTTTCACTGAGCTCTAACCGCGTGTCTCCATGGAGTCTCAGCTACCTTTTCAACACAAGGAACGCTGGCATTTACCTGGGTTCTTCTCCACACCACAGACCGGCTCTCTCTCAAGTTGCCTTGTTGGCTTCCACGTTGGGCTCATCTCCTTGACTGGTATTACCCAGAGCTCACTGCCCTTTCCTGTGTGATGTTCTGTACTATAACACATTTAAAAAATATATATTTTGGCTGTTGTTGTCTTTTGCAGATTGCTAGTATTTCTGGCTACTTTTACCTGAATTTGATTGAAAATGAAAATTTTTAAGGTGATTTAAAAGTTAATATATATTCTTTAATCTAGGTTTGATGGGAAAAAGAAATTGCCTCCAAATTTTTTTTTTAATTGGCCTCACAATTTACTAAGAAACCTACTAGGCTTTAATAAATAGTTCCTTTACCAATCATTTCCCTCTCATCTTGTGCCTTTCTGTTAGAAAAACAAGAAAGAAACTCAGTTATCCACTTCCTGTTGACTTATACAGGAAAAGCCTTACACCCCTAGTTATGCTTTTGAAAACAGCCTTTCTGATTTATAAAGATTTTATTTGACTCTGTGGATGAGTCATTCAGTTTTCTGTAGTTTGCATAACTACATCTTCGAAATGGAATTCTGGTGATAAACTGCCTACATAGATCCTTTGTAATTTTGCATCAAAGAAAGTTTTATGGAAATGTTTGGCATAATTAAATGTCTTTTCTCTTCATGCATTTTTAGAAATTGTAAGGCATTATGCTAACCAATTTAAGCAGGAAAATATTTGTTTTTATCCAGTCAGATTTCCTCCCATACTGATGAGGAGGAGAAATTTAGTGTGCTATAGTTTCAGCATGATAAAGTACGAGAAAATGAGACATTTCCTCTGTTCCCAAATGACGATGTGCCTACAAGTCAGGAACTAAGAATATATATGTTTTGGCACATGTAGTTTTCAAACCCAAGCCCAGTTATTTCCAGAGGTACATTTTTCTTACACTGACTTAGTTTTGAATTTGGAAATGTTATGCCTTCATTTCTATAAAGCAAAAATTGTCATAGATAAATACTGTATTTCATAAAAATAGTTAATTATATTAATTGAAATAATCCATTAAAATTGTATTGACATATTATATATTCTCATGTTTTATACAGCTTCTTTTTTACATCTTAAATTATTCTCATTGTGCAAGTACATTAGTCATAGCATTCTTATTCTAAAAAGGTAAGGCAGGGGCTCTGGTCAGGGGCTTCTGCAGATGGCCCACTGCTATTGTGGACTGCTGGACTGTGTTGGATTGTTTTGCTGAATTCAAGTACCTGTAGTGTTTGGACACCAGTGGAGTGCCCATCTCTGACAGTACTGAACAAGTGGGGGATGCAAAGGAGGGACCATTTTGTGTTTGTATGTGCAGGGTAGTTGGGATGGATGTATAACTGCTTTCACTTGGTTCAGTGAGAGGAAAGATTTGTAGTAGCGGTGTTTGGACGGGATGTCCTGTCTGCTTCTTGTACTGTGGATGACCACTGGGAGGATAACAATGTACAGTGTATTGACTGTTGAGGGTGTCTTGTTGAACAGCTTTGAGGCTGTCCCATTGATGTTTGTTCTCAATGAAACAATAAAATAAAAAATAAATTAAATAAATAATAAAATAAAAGGTTAGGCAATTCAGATATAATTAAATGCCCCTGACGTCACTAACCTCAATGTCTTTCTTTTTGGAGCAAGCACTGAAATAAGTTTACTGTGAAGACCTCCCCATTGTGACGATAGGCCCAGGAATACTGTCTTCATTTCATACCTGCCACTTCTAAGTGTGAATACTCCTGGGCAGTGTTCTCTGCTTAGAAATATAAATCCCCACCCTATGATTTTCTGTTTCAATCAATCCAATGTGTTACTGGCATTTCCTTGATTTCTCACATTTCTGCTTATGAGGGACATCCTTTCTGCTTTATCATTGGAAGCAAAAAGTGGCAATAATGAACAGACTTTAGAAAAAACTTATGCTCATCGCTTTGAATTTAGAACAGAAGTGTATGTGTATGGGGCTGGAGAGATGGCTCAGTGGTCTAAAGCACCTACTTAGAACAAGTTCAGCGAAGCACAGGGACCACGGTTCAATCCCCCAGCACCACATGCCAGCCAGCCCGCCCCCTGGTGGGCTGAGTTGGCCACACCTCTCTCTCTCTCTCTCTCTCTCTCTCTCTCTCTCTCTCTCTCACATAAAATAAAAAAAAAAAAGAAGTGTATGTGTCATTGGTTAACTTCCTTGTCCATGGTGTACAATGAGTTTAATTTTCATGTAATTTCAAGGTGCTGATTCTGCATTACCAACAGTAGATAATAGTTTGATTGTATTTCGTCATGGTTTAGGTTGGTTTTTTTTTTTCCAAGTGGAACAATATAATACAGGACACAATTTATAATGAATCACCCAAAGAATTACATACAAGTGCAGAGCACCTATCCACACACTAAACACTAAAGAATCCAGCTGAAGGCCTAGAGCTCATAACAATACCTCCTTCCTACAAGTCCAATTGGAAGCCTAGAGCCCACAACAAAGTCTCATGCAGGCCTGCTTCATGGATCTGTGCTGGAAAGGGACAAAGGACAGTGGTGGAAGCTAGGAAGTATATGATAGCAGGATGAAGGATCTGTGCCAGCAGGCTGAGGGATCTGAACTGAAGCTAGGAAGCAATGCTCATGGTGAGTGCCAGAACTCCCCCAAAAGTACCACAGCCATCCTGAGCAACAGTGAGGTCCTGAGCTCCTCTAGTAATGAGGAAAGCGGAGTTCCTATCAGGAAAGCCAATGTGACAAGCTTCTCTATGAGGCTGAGCAATGCACCATCTTCCCCTCCAAAGTCAGGAATTGACGCTCAAGATGAGGACCAAAGTGCCTCCAAAGTTCACTGGGAAAGCCAGCATGACAAGGTCATCCAGGAGAACAGCCCAAGAGAACTATCAGCCTCCAACAGCTCCAACAGCTTCTCCAAACAGCATCCCTAACAGCATTTTGGCAGCTTCTGCTGTTCTGCCTTTATGCTGCCGGCAACAATCCTCAGGTGGGCCTCCCACACCCAGCACACTAGTTTCATTCAGCTGGATGTAGTAAGTTGACCACCAGTTAGAAATGCACTACAACCCAAAAGCTACAACGCTTGTTGCATAGGTCCTGATTTATCTTGGTCTTAACCATCCTGCAGAAAAGTACAAAAACAAAGTATAAGAAGTAAAGCCATGCTGTTATGTTGAGCTGTAGGGAACTCAGGTCAACAATTTCTGACATTGCCAGTGAAGAATATTGGGAAGACCCATTACTATTATGGATTACTGTACTCTTTTAGATTTTGCTGAGTTAACACACCTATAATATTCAAATAATGGAACTAAACAAAAAAAGGGGATACAGATGAATGTCCATTTTTTATCTGTGTATTCAAAGTGGTTAGGATAGATATATAGTTACATTCTCTTAATGAATAGAGAGATTTGTTCTAATAGTATTTGTAAATAGGATATCATGTCCACATCTTGTACAGCAAATAATCACTAGGAAGAATGTATGCAATGTGTTAATTATGGAAACTGTCCTACCAATTTGGTTTGAAACGGTCTCATTGCTATTTGTTTCTCAATAAAATTATAGGGAAAAAAACCCTAAAAAGTAAATAAATAAATAAAATAATAATAATAAAAGAAAAACACCTGAAAAAAAAAGAAAGAAATGCACTACAGGCATGTTCCAAAGATAGTATTTAGCATAGACCAAAGGCTATGGTTTGCTCTGGGCTTCTGCAAACCTTATTACATATCCAGTTTTCAGAACCTGAAAAATAGGAAGATAATGATACTTCATGTTTTACACAATGTTCAGAGTTCTCTGTGCTCCAGCTTAACCAGCAGTGCTACCTCAGGTGACAGCCCTTTTCCTCTGTGTGTAAGGGTGTGTGCTCACACCTTAGAAGGTTCTGAAAAGGAATCTAAAGATATTTGATGGACTGGAATGTTATCAGACAATATTGTGGAACACTGTTATGGACTGCCTTTTGAAAGTTTTTCCTCTCATTTTCTCTAATTTGACTATAGATGTACACATTGGTTTTACATTGAATTATTATGTGTTTAAACTGTTCTAAGGCAAAAATTACCAGGAAATTAAAATAATTATATATGAAGGTACTCTAGAGAAGTATTTTTGTATTTTTGTTGTAGGTGAAATGCTGTGATCCATTATAATTTTTTAATTAAAAAATATATAGTTGGTACAGGGTATCACTATGCAGGTCAGACTCATAATGATCCTCCTATATTCAGCCTCCCCAGCACTGGGATCACACCAGGAGTTGGTGGCCTGCTCAGCACACCTGAGGGCCAGGCTGGCATGGCACGTGGTGCCAGAGATCGAACCCTGGTCCCTGCACTTGCCTAGGCAGGCACTTAATCTACTGAACTATCTCACCGGCCCAATTAGAAATATATTTTAAGTACTTGTACATGCTCTTTTGTTGTACCAACAATACTTTGAGATAAGTATGGCCAGTCACCATTTTAAGCCCTTCACTTTGATAAATTAAGTCAATCTTATTACAATCTTTGAAATAAGCGGTATTATTACTTCTGTTTTATACTTAAGGGAGCAAAACCTTAGATTAAGGTAAAATCACAGGCACTGAAAATACCCACTGGGGTCAAATGCAGACACTGACATTTGGGCTTCAGACTCTTCCCTCTCAGTTCAGATGGCATTTGGAACTGGAACACTATCCATGAAAAATGAATCTAGTGCTGCATGGCTTGGTCTTACCTGATTTTCTTAGAGCCGTGCTCTGTGCATACTTCGTCAAACATGGCCCTGCAAGACTATGTGTTCAGAAAATGGCAGCCATGGACCAGTCAGATAGCTCAGCAGACTAAAGCACCTGCTTAGGCAGATACGGGGACCGGGGTTCAATCCCTGGGCCTGCCGTGCCAGCCCCGCCCCTGGGGTGCACTGAGATGGTGATTGAGACTGGGTGTGGTGGTGTGTACCTGTAATCCCAGTGCTTGGGAGGCTGAAACAGGAGAATCACTACGAGTTTGATCTACATAGTGAGATCCTATAGACCTTGTCCTAAATACATAAAAAACAGAAAGAAAAAGCAAAAGAAAATGGCAGCCTTAGTATGCAATGCACATTAGCCACCATGTTTAACCTTCTTCCTGCCTCCAGGCCTCCCCTCCACTTCAGCTTTGTTTATTGATGTGCTGAACATGAAAATGTACAGAGAATCCAAACACAAGCTGAAACATGCACAGCCTCTTCAATACTCGACAAAATATGTCTTCTATACCACCAGATGCAACTGAAGTCATACTGTATAAATTTAAATAAATACCAGCCTTACATTTTATTTAGTGCTCCAATAAACACTGTAAAGTGAAGCACAATTTGCATGCTCTCATATCAGTGTCCTGGTTTGCTACAGTTGGATGGGAAAGATGCATGGAGCTGCTACATTCCAATGAGGGAAAGCTTCAATTTTTTAACTCTAGGCTGGCTGGCTGGCTGGCTGGCTTTCTTTCTTTCTTTCTTTCTTTCTTTCTTTCTTTCTTTCTTTCTTTCTTTTTTATGTATTTAGTACAGGGTCTATAGGGTCTCACTACACAGATTGGACTCATCCTGATCTACATGTGTTCAGTCTCCCAAAAGCTGGGATTATAGGTGTGTGCCACCATGCCAGTCTCAGTATCAATTGCCATCTCAGTGTACCCTGGGGTGGGGCCAGCACAACACACAGGGGATCGAACCCCTGCTGCTGTGCTCTGCCTAAGCAGGCACTTTAGTACTCTGAGCTATCTGGCTCAAGGCTTTTTTAAAATTTGCTGTCCCACATGCAGTTTTTGTAGGTTTTCCCCATCGTATAAAATTGTCACCTCTTGCCAGTGCCTTCTGGAATCACAGTACTCAAAATAATAGAGAGTCTGTGCCCCAAAGCAATGCTTCTGTTACCATGCTTTGCTCTATTCAAAATTTTTTTATCAAAAAATGATATCATCTTCTGTATTTATTAGGTGTTCTTCCTCTTTCCCTGCAGATCTTGGAGGATATAAGTTATAACCAAGCAGGTACCTTGCAGTTTCATTTGTACTTTTGTCCTCAGTATCTGATATTGTTCCCTATGTAATAAATGGCCCATGGAAACCAAGTGAGGAGACGACTTTGTATTTTGTACCGTGGTAAAGACATGCACCACACTTAAAACATTTAACAAGAATTGTTCTCTAAAAATGTGGAGGAATTCATTTGTAGCTCTACTGTGGAACTGTAGCTCTACTAATTAGAGATTTTCTCAGTTGTTTTTTTGTGGTTGCTTAAAGACATGCTGGTGGTGTGCAGGCTATCCCATAAAACCACTAGAGAACAAAACTTTCTTCTCTCAAGACACTTGTTAGCCTGGAATTGGCTAAGGATGTTGTTTTTGTTTTTCTTTTTTTTAAAATTAATTTTATTGAGAAAAAAATTGCAATGAGACAGTTTCAAAACAGGTTGGTAGGAGAGTTACAATTAATACATTGCATATTGTTGTCTTTGTAGTAGCCTTTCATAGCTCAAGATGCCGACATGATATCCTGCCCGAACACTGTTAGTACAAATCTTAGTTCTTATTGAATGAAGAGAAAGTGGCTATATATCTATCCTAACAATTTTGGCTAAGGATGTTTTGTTTGTGTTGTTTTGGTGATTGAGCCCAAGGCCACAAATATGCCGCACACACTGTACTAGTGAGCTGCACCCTCCTGCTCTACCCTGATGTGCTCTCAAATGCTTTTTCTCCTGGGTGCGATAAGAAATCAGACCATAGAAAGGCAAGTCATGTGTATTGCATTATACAAACCATGTAATATATAGTGTCCCTCACTTATCACGGAGGTTATGTTCCAGACACCCCGTGATAAGCGAAAATCAGCAAAGTAATGCCGTTGCAGTTATTTTCGTATTTATATGTATTTAAGGCTTTATAAACCCTTCCCACACTCATATAAGCCTTTCCCATACTTTTGAAAACACTTCTGATGTTCTTAAACATTTTCTAAACTCATGAAGTCATGTAATTTTAACAACATATGTATACTGCATGGTACTATAAAATCCTTCAATATAGTGGAAAAATTCATGATAAATAATTTTGATTAAGATTTTTGGTGGGCCAGGTAGATAGCTAAGTAGAGCAAGCACTTGCCTGGCGAGCACAAGGTCTTGAGTTCAATCTCCCATACCACAAAAACCCACGAAATAGTCTGCGAAAGTTGAGCCATGAAATAGCGAGGAACTACAGTACCTCCTTTGTCCAGTGGTGTATCTACTACTAAATCATCATATTCCTAATGATGATTTAAAACTTAGCCCTCATATTCACTTTTATGATTAATGCTAAAAGTTAGGCCTGAGATAATATTTCACAGGTGGAATAATTGAGTCAAAGAAGTAGAGGACTTACATGAATAAAGGCTAGTCTTTTAGGGGTCTCTCACACTAGGTTTGAACTACTTTACTATTAGAAACTTATTGGGGCTGGTGAGATGGCTCAGTGGTCTAAAGCACCTACTTAGAACAAGCTTAGCAAAGCACATGGACCGCCGTTCAATCCCCCAGCACCA
>NW_004524636.1:7177107-7180501 GCF_000260255.1 Octodon degus
TAATGAGTTTAATTTCTTGAAAATGAAAAAATCTACAAAGTTTTTATTTTTATATGTTATCTTTTTTGTAGAGAGAAAAATTGAACTTTCAATATAGAGAACAAATCTGCATCTTCAATGACTATAGCTGTGTATCATTAGAAAAATGTTTATCTTTTCAAGACTTATTAAGTATATTGTTGTGTATTTCAAATACACATCTGATATTTGTTACTGAAATTTAAAATGATATATGAGGATGTAGGTAAATACAATCTGTCTAGTATTCATGTTAGAAAACAATTCAAAAGACAATATTTTGAATACTATGTGCCAGAAATTATTAAATATGTATTGAGGAGAAAATTGCCATCCAGATTAGCCAGCCCATCTTCGGCATTTCTGAAAAACAAGACAATTTCTTTTTTTGAGTTTCTGAATGCTGCTCACAACAGTCATAAGCCAATTAATTACAAAAGACTTAGCCATGCATTTGACCATAAAATGAATTGTTGCTGCTGCAAGATTATAATTCTAGCTGATTTATGTAGAATGGAGTATACTTTGATTTACTGATGATTAAAATTACTAGCTTTGTGAATGAAAAAAACCCAAAAAATTAAGATCAATTAAATATTTTTCTTGATAAAGGCACACATTATCTTTCAAGTGAAAAGTACGGAAAATATCTGAATTCCTCAGGCATTTCTGCAATCACTACGTGGTACGTAGGCAAGAAGCTCATTAGCTATAGAAATGTAGGCTTATTTATTAGAGAATGTTTCATTTAGAATAACTGCTTTCATTTGCTAGTCTTTGCATAACATTTTCACAAGTCCTTAAGGTCCTCCTCTTCATGTGTGATAATAACTCTCCTATCTGTCTCTTGCTCACTGCTTACAGAAGACAAAAATCTATTTCTTTACTCGACGAAGTAACCAAGTGTTCAAATGTACATTTGTGGCATTTTATTTCACACCCAAAACAATTCTGTGAGACAGATTCATGTATTGACTTCACATATATTTATCGAGCAAGTAATAGCTAGATACTCTTCTGAGAGCTTGAGCCACAGTAGTAAAGTAAGCTTGTCGAAGGTCCCTGTCCTTGTGGAGATGACTAGGCACACACATGATAAAGATATAGTTTGTGACATTGTCAGGGATATGTCAGAGATAGTAAGTAACCTATGGTTAGCTTAAGCTGCATAACAAATTTCCCCATAAGTTAGCGACTTAAGACAGCCCTGTACTTGTGTGTGTGTTGTGAGCTCCACTCGGTGCGGTTGTGCTACTGCGGTAGATCAGGCTCGGCTGATCTCAGTTGGGGCAGCGCAAGGACGTGCTGCGAGCTGCAGGTCAGTTGGATGCCGGTTGCGGGTGTCCTCTGCTGTGTGTTTTGTTTCTGCTTCACCTGGTTCATCCTGTTCCTGTAGTTGAGCCCACATTTTTGACATGATTTTTGACATACCTGCAGGAGTCCACAGTACAGCAGGGACGACTGGGAAAGCAGACTCCCTGGCCTCCATCCCACTGTTTTGAGTGCACAAATATGAAAACTGACCAAATTATCTACTCTATCAACTATTGTGGCTTAAAAAAAACATGAAAAATAAGACACATTCTGTTGCAGGAGTGATAAAACTGAACTTTTCAGTGTGACCTCATGCCAAACGTGCCTGCCTAACCTCTGCATGCTTTTCATTCAGAAGATAGGTATTTCAGGACAACCTGCCTTGTGAACAGCAACTAGAAGGCCTTTTGAGGGTTTATGGAATGTTTCAAGTCAGGATGAAAAAAATTCTATGAAAACCAGAATTATTCCTCTTTTCATAGTATTCTTCTACCACTTTTGTGCCTCTTGTGGAGAGATATTTCTCACAGATTCACCTGGACTGTGGCACATCAATGCAGCATTTAACAAGTTCAGTGTTACAAAAGGGTTTCCCTAGGAGGAATCACAGTTGTATCATTACTTTGTCATTAGGAAGTCAGGGGGCCAGTGTGATGGCTCAGTAGAATAAGCGCTTGCCTGGCAAGCACAAGGGTCTAAATTCAATCCCCAGTTCCGGGGGGAGGGGGGAAGGAAGTCAGAAACATACACAGAATCAGTGCCAAATACTTTATATCCAATGTTCAGTGGAGAGAGAGAGAGAGAGAGAGAGAGAGAGAGAGAGAGAGAGAGAGAGAAGAGAGAGAGAATCCTGCTTGTGTTCGCTGATAACTTCTAGGGTGCTTTGCTTGTATCACTTGGCACAATTCCTAACTCCAATTCCTTTCTTCACTCATTTGTTTTCTAACTTGCTCCACCTTTAGCTGTCAGTCAGGCTGGGGGGGCTCTGTGGAGCAAGTAATGACTAAGCTGCTACTCCCTGTGGGCCTGGCCCAGCACCTACTGCCCAGGGACTCACACAGTGTGCGCTTGGGGAAGGAGCAAAGGCAGAAGGCGCCCTCTCCAGTGGAAGCTCCGCCCAGGGCAGGCTTTCCCCAGGCTAGCGGGCTGGCTGGACTCGCTGCATCTCCACAGGTGGCCTCCTTGGGGAAACCTGTGCAGCAAATACACAGCTCACCCTGAACACTGGACAGCAGCCCTGGCTCTGGCTAGTTTTCAGGCTCAGGATGTGAAATGTCACTTATGATGCATTCTGTGTCATGGGAAGTAGGAAATATCCCCATTCCACAGTCCTGCCCCTGCTAGGACTCTTGACTTGACTTCCCTTAATTAGTGGCAGTGGATTGTTCGCAATGTTAAAGTCAATATACAATTCAAATAATCTCTGTTTTACTCTGCTGTGGGCCAGACCTCAAGACAAAAGAGTAAACTAATGCAGCCACACATTTACCAAAAGATAGGCATCCAGGATTGATATTCTAAATGAGTCTGTCACCTCGAGGACATGTGGAAGAGTCACTAACCCAACCTCCTAGGAGAAAAGCCGCTGTTCTGTATTCATGCCAGCTTGCTATGCAACTCGCTTCCTCATTTGGTCTTGCATTTAATCAATTTTACCTGAGCGATTGTGCTTGTAATCTTATTGGTTGGCGACACTTTTGTCTCACCTCATGCCCACCTAAGCAAGTTCACATGTTCTCTGTCTTAGACCCACCTCATCACATAGTTTTACTCTAGAAAAATCTCTAGAAATGGGAACGTCCAAGACAACCCACTCGGGTCCCCCTTCTAGCCCTCTCTCTGACAGGAGCTATCTTTCCTCCAGTAAATATGTTCTGCTCTTAAAAAAAACCAAAACAACAACAACAAAAAAACCTCTGTGTCAAAGGATGAAAAGGAAGCAGTACATACGTATGATACGCTACTAGTGTTAAAAGGAAAATATACATATATGATTACTTGTGTAAGAACTGCCTAATTATATATAAAAAGCATATCTGTAAAAGAAATATACATACTTTGT
>NW_004524636.1:7180845-7193524 GCF_000260255.1 Octodon degus
AAAAACCAATTACATAAAGCATATGGTTAATGGTGTAATTTCCTTTGATAACATAGTCTGTATTGGTAAGATTATTTGCCATTTTTACTGTATGACTACACCATCATTTATGTTTTTAAAGTGCTGTTACATAAGGCAAAAACTAAAATTAATAATGTTCTATGGGTTGGTTCTAAAAATAACATAACTATTAAAATATATATTCTTCAAGTATTCCCTAGGAAGGAAAAATTCTTGACGTGAACTATTCTGACATTTAAATCTTCCCTTATTCTTGTCAGCACTGTCACAGTAAATGATAAAGGTAGTATTAATAGCCAATTTTCTAATTATTTAATTTTTAACAGTTTTCAATTGACAAAGTCAGATGGACATCTTTACAGCTTGAAATGTTTGCTGTAGTATTTGCAGAGACATTAATTTACATATATACTCATTTAGAGGAAGTAAAATGCATATTTTTGTAGCTCACTACTTGTATTTTATGAAATACATTTTCTTCCTACTTAAGTGCATTTAACCATTAAATTTTTTTTAACTTCTCCTTTTTCTTTGAACTGCTCCATCCTTGTAGATAAGAAAAATCTTCAAAGTTGTGCTAATTAGTGAATTGGTAATAGCTGCTCTATTTTTGGTTCTGAGTGGTTTTCTGTCAATTTCCAACCCTTGGAAAAAAAATAATTTGTTTTTTACATATTTGCAAAATTCTTTGAAAGTTAAACTCTAGCTTTAGGTAATATTTTTTTGCCCTTTTGCTAATAATCCCTAGAAGGGAATAAATTTACAAAATTAATGTAATACGACTTTTCTTCTATCTCATGTTTTCTCATTTGTTTCACCAAAAATTTCCATAAACTTTTTATATCTAGGACAGATTTAATCCCCTTTTTTACTCTACTCTGTGGCTAACATTTCTTCAGCAGTCCTCTCCATGACTGAAGGGAAGCTGGGGCTAAGTGATCCTTCCAGTGATCAACTATGTGCAGTGACCTTTAGGAACTTGAATTTACCACTAAGAAGAGAATGAGGTCCACCTGAGAGACAACCATGAAGACTGAATTGGTAATTGGCTATTAGAGGAAAGACTTTGGAAACTGAGTCACAAAGCCCACTAGCACTGAGAGAATACTAGGAAGCGATCACTCTAGTCACCAGTGTGACCAGCTGTTTCTCCCAGCACACCCCAAATTTACAAAACATCCAAACTCATTTGAGTGATATTTCCATCTCTCACTGTGACTAAGTGCTGCTTGGACCTGCCAGTTCTGTGCCTTAGAAACACTGTCCATGTTTTTTCCTTTCTCTGGAAATCCTGGTGAGATAGTTATATTATACTCCAACACAAAATTCATCATTATCTCTTCCTGGGTGCTACCACTCTTTACACTCCTGCTTTATGTGTAGAGCTCGGAGACATCTTCCCCTCTACTAGATGGATGTCCCTGAGCTATACTCCATATGCAAGGACATCAGCTGTCATTCCTTCCTTCTCACTAAACTGTCATATATACAGTTATTTGAATGAGTTTGGTGGGTGTGGAAAGTTAGTTCATTTTCTATCCTACAGCCTTTCTTTTTTAATAATCAAATATTTTTCCATGGTTTCCAATCGTACTGTCTTTGTATTGAAGTAGCACACTAGAAAAATACCCTGAATTTACTGGCATTGCTGAAGTGAGCTGGGTATCTAGACTCCTTTCTTTCCCTCCCCTCCAGACAGGGTCTCCCTATCCAGGGTTTCAATTAAGTTCTTTTTATTTGTTTGTTTGTTTGTTTGTTTGTTTGTGTTATGGTTTGTGTTTAGGTGTCCCCCAAAGCCTCATGCAGCCATGGGGCAGACTTCTAGAGTTTGTGATTAACTAACTCATGATCCACTGGGATCACTGGTGTGATTGCTGCTGGGATGATGACTCTGAGTACTCCCCCCAGCCTGGGGCAGAAAGCCTGAATGCAACTTAAGAGAGACAGACTTACTCTCTGTAGCCACTGTTGCTGCTACTCCTCCCTTTGCTGTTTTGCTGCCTTCTGCTGCCATGAACTGCTGCCCTCTGCCATGTGCCAACTAAGTATGGACTGAAACCTCCAGTAACTGTGAGCTAAATAAACCTTTCTTTCCTTCATTTTGGGTGTTGGGTGTTTGTCCCAGCAAAGAGAGAAGAGTAACTGAGACTGTTTGTTTGTTTTCCTTTCCCTGGTAAATCTCAGTGATTTATATATTTTTTGCATATTTACAAGGAGCTTTCCTTTAAAAAGTGATTCAAAAGTATGACAGTGTAGAGTACATTCTCATGTTAGAAAGACGTGTATTTATATTTCTTGTACTTCATCTAAAAATGTCTAAAAGCATCTATGACTCTGATTTTTTAATTGGGAAGTTTTTTAAAATTTATTTATTTGGTATAAGGTCTCACTAGGCAGCTGAGAATTATAGTGATTCTCCTGTCTTAGCCTCCCCAGTGTTGGGATTACAGACATGCTCCACCATGCCTGGTTTCCATGGCCTGCTCGGCTTCCTGGGCTGGCATGGCATGCAGTAGCAGGGATTGAACCCAGGTCCATGCATTTACCAGGCAGGTGCTTTTAGACCACTGAGCTACCTCCCCAGCCCTGTAATTGGGAACTGGGATGTGGGCTGATATCAGGGTTAGAAGGGAAACTTCCAATTGTGGATACTGTCTTTACTTCATGAATTTTGAACCATGACAATGTATTTCCTATCTAATATCAAATAGTTTAAATGGTTGTTATAATTTTTTGCATGTATACCAAAGTTGGAGTTCTAGATTTCATTCACTTAACTCTGTATTACCTGACTTCCCGGCTAGCTGCAGAGGGAAAAGGTGGTTGGTGTTTCCCTCGTGTTTTCTCCTGGTCTTTGTGTTCTTCCTCTTTTACCCAGTGAGACATGCCTGATGTCTCTGGAGTGGAAGCAGGAAAGGGGAGAAGAATCAGGGGTTGTAAAGATTTTTGTTCTAGTGTACTTTGGGGCAGATGAGCTTGACAGTTTTTTAAAAAACAAATGTTTTTCTGAATCTGTCTACAGACTCATTTGGCACCTCTGTCACTTCCATGCTGAGCCACTGCCAATTGCAGTCGCCAAAGGAGAGCAAGTGATGTATCACATACATGCTCTCACAAGGCCCCTTCACTTGACACATCCTTGCTGAAAACAAGCCTAGTCACCACACCTGACATGAATGTGGGCAGACAGATGCTGCGCCCCCCCCCCCCGGAGTCTGATATACCAAAATTAATGGTAGGGACTGGAAGTGTAGCTCAGTGGGAGAGTACTTGCCCTAAAAATGGTAACTAACATTGTTAAATATTTTCTAGGAAGTATAAATCAAGTGGAATTTTTCTTAGTTTTCCTTTAGTTATAATCTGAGCCTTAAAATGTTTGGGTTACATATGGAATTCATTTTCCTGATCAAAAAAAATGGGCAAGAGACATGAATAGACCCTTCATTGAAGTACAAATGGCCAATAAACACACGAAAAGTACTTTACTTCCTGGCCATCAGAGAAGTGCAGAATAAAACAACACTTAAGATTCCATCGCAGAAAAAAGGGACAGCATCAATAAATCAAATAATAACTAATGACAAGCTTTCATAGAAAGGGAACCTTTCTGCGTTGTTGTCAGGAAAGTAAAGAAGTATAACCCCTGTGGGAATCAGTAGGAAGATTCCTCAAAACACTGAAACCAGAAATTCCATCTGAGCCAACTATTTTCCTTCTAGATATCTTCCCAAAAGAGTTAAAAGACATCATGTGGGCATGTACTGATCTGTGTGTACCTGTGTTCATAACATCACAACTCTTCATAGCTAAATCTTGAAAGCAGCCTCTGTCCATCGACAGAGGAACAGGCAAGGAAAATGTGTTATTTACACACAATCGAGTGTGCCATAAAGACAAACTGAGTCATCTGTAGGGCCACAGATGCATCTTGAGATCATAAGTGCAGTGAGATAAATCAGACACATACGCTTAAATATCACATGGTTTCTTTTATGTGAGGAATCCAAATTATAAATAAAGAGCAAAGAAAAATAATCAGAGGTAGGGTAATCTTTCCCAAATGAGGAAGGGATCAAGAGATGGAGGTAGGGGGAAGGAAAGGGAGGGAAAAGCAGCTAAAAAAGAAAAAAAAGAATGATTTATTATTGCATGTGCCAGCTCTACACATGGAATACAAAAATTATTGCAAACATACACTAATAATAAATTTTAAAAATGAAGACAATAGTTGAGGGAGCCCCAACTCAATAGCCCATCATCTTCCTTTCTTGTTTTCTTCCCTTTGTTGTTTATGTTTTCTTCTGGCCTTACCCTAAAAACATTTTCATGTAGAAATCACCAGAGAAAAACACACAAAACCAGCTAGATGCCTTCCAAAACATTTGGTTCATAAAAATGATGAAACATAGAGCCTCACTGAACTGTCTAAACTTGCCAGTGTGGTGTTGATGAATGAGTAGTTGAGCCCTTCTGAAGCTTTTCTCTGGAGATGGGAGAAGTTGAATACCTCTGACTGCAACAAAGAAACAATATGCCTTTCCCCAGGAAGACTGCACAAAGAAGTGCTCTACGCTACCAACAACACTATCACTGGGACCACTTTTGTTTCCTCAGTTAACAGAGGAGTCTGTTGCCCACTCTCTGACTGAGTGAGGCACCCTCTTGGGATTCAGCAGTGTGCTCCATCTCAACCCACTGTGACTAATAGTGAGACATGGGCTGAGGTACAGGGAATGGATAATGGCTGTTGGTTTTCATCACACTGCCAGAGGCATTTTGAATTACTGCTGTTAATGAATAAAGCAACTATTGAAGTGGTTTGTCCTCCTCCCATTGGGGTGGAAAAGAGCAGAAAGATGTATAGCCTACTAGTCAGCTTGGTATTTCTTTCAGAAACAAAACAAAACTCCCACCATCTTTGCAGTAACATGTTTCTCATTACCATGCTGTCAAGTGAAATGTACTATGGAAACTTTTCTAAATTGTTGAGTTACTCAATGATATTAATTCTTCTCCAAAAGACCCCTGGAAGTTTAAAAATTTGGAAGAGAGAAAAGGGAAAATCGAATTGGCTCCATTGAGAACCAGTCTCTTAGAGCTAGTAATTACGTCCCATCTGTTTGGAGAAATAAGTTGGCCTTTAAGAGAGTGGATGGAGTAACAATTTAATTAAAGGCGGGTTAGATTACATGCAAATTAGTTGCTATTATTATTGGAGGGGGTTTGTCAAAATGGACAACTGGGAATGCTCTGTTTTCCATGCTTCTAGAGGGACTAGTTCTTGGCATAGTTGAGAATTTCAACTTGCTTTGTGGGCACGTTAAATTTCAGCCTTTTTGTGTGCAATGAGATCCTTGCACAGATCTGTGTATTTTGCAGGCCTTATTTTTTTCCTTTCTCAGTCAGGTTACTGTTCATTTGTACTGTACCTTGGTTTAAAATAATACTCGTGCCATCTGATTTGGGCTTACTCTTTTTGGGTATTCAAGAATTTTAGAAATTATCATCTGCTGAAAGAAAGAAAAGGAAAGAAAGAAAAGAAAAAAGAACAGACTTCATTGAAAAATTATTTATTGGGTGGGGGAGATAGCTCAGTAGAAAAAGCACCTGCCTGGCAAGGACAAGGTCCTGAGTTCAATCCCTGGTACTGAAAAAAAATTATTATTAGCACCTGACCAGCAGTGCTCACCTGTGTTAGAATTATTAACTCTATGAACTTTAACCTAAATCAACTGAACTTTTTAATCTAATAATATACCCCCATACTGTATATAGGACTGTATATTTTATAAATAATTTATAATTTCTCCAAGTAATCTATTTGATGGGGATATGGAAATTCTTCATTTTAACATGCCAAAGAACTGACTAAGAACTACTTTATGAACATTGAACTTCTATAGAATATCTCAGGAAAAACCAGAGCTTTAATAAAGCTATGGTCATAGATATATTTAAAACAATACCATTTTTTTTAAGTTTCCATGTTGCCTGGTTATTTATAAAGTGCCAAGAAAAGGTAGAGCTCAAATAATGAATCCATTTACCTAACTACAAACAATCTAAAAATACTTTCTGTAAATCCAAGTTTGTTATAAAAACCCAAGTTTACTTGATGATATAATCTCAGATGACACCGGTTTCCCAGTTCAGACTTTGGGCCAGGTTTTTCATTTTATATAAGTTATTATTGTTTGAATTTGTACTTTTTAAAGGTTAAACAAACATGATTCTTAAATATAATATGAACATGTACATATGTATTTGTATATGTAAGATGGCCCAGTTTATGTACATATAACAGCCCCAAAAGATAATTTTTTAGTTGAGAAGAAAATACCTATTGTGGCTTCTTCTGTTGAGAAGAAGAAACTGTTGAGACTAAATACCTGACACCCAAGAGGTTTATTTAGCTCACAGTTCATAGCGGTTCCGGTCTATAATCAGCTGGCTCCAAGGCAGCAGAGTATTGCAGAAGAGAAATGGTTCATGGTGGGCAGAAGGTAGCAAAGCAGCAAGTGGTGCCACCTCAGCTCCTTCTATCCCTTACATATTTTCCAGGCCACTCAGGGCAAGCAGCATTCACACCCTTAATCCTAGCGTCCTTGATCCCAGCACTGGACCACAAATCAATTCCAGTGTCACATATTCTAGATCCAGCCACCACAGAAAAAGGCCCACCTATGACTTCCTGAGGCTTTGGGAGGACATCTACACACAAGCCACAATAGGTATTTTCTTCATGGTGGTTGGAGTAACATCTTTGTGGTAACATAAGAATCCTTTCGCATTATTTTAGTATACCTGCTTTTATTCCTGCACACATTGACCCTCATGATCTGCATCATAAACTAATATTTTCATCAGGTAACCAGGCAAAGATCTTCTGAATGACTTTCATTAGATCAAGCTGAAGCTCACAGTTCTGCAGGCTGGTACTGGAAAAGGTGCCAACTGATTTTCTATTAAAGAGTTTTGATAGGCCTATTAATAAAGCAAAATTGATTTCTTAGTCAAAAAGCTTTTAGTCTCATAGATACCTTTTTTAAACATAAATTACACAGGCACACAGGTCACATTGCGTACAAATTTGTTGATTTTAATATGTGAAAAATGATACTTGCCGAAGAACAGAGTGAGCACTAAGTTACAAATGCTTCAGGTAGTGAACATTTTAAGAATTATGACTTGCCACGTGCTACAACCAATACTAAGCAAAGATCAAAATCAAGATAGAGCAAGAAAAGAGGTCACTGTCCATCAGAATTCACCAACTTAAAATGTGGACCTAGAAGGAAGCTTAATGCATGACAAAGAAAGAGCAGATTTTGCCTGACAAAAAGGCAGACAAAAAGTTATGAGGCGCGCATCACATTTTGTTGAGTCTGAATCTCCCCAAAACTGAAATGACCACAAAAGGTAAAGATTTTGAGTCAGTTCAGGACATCAGGACAAGCACAATAGCTCTAAAATAATAACTAAAAATACTCACAAAAGATGACTTTCAGAACTACCCCAGAAAATGGCAAGAACAATGGGATATCAATGTATTGGACACTTGGAAGAGTGTTTTGGGGATGATTAAAGTCAATGTATTTTTTACTGTAGAAAAATTCTAAAGAGTGAAAATTCACCACAGTCTTTATTATGCTTCATCTGTCAGCATCAAGTATGAATAGGAGTTCTCCAAAAATTCTACATAGAGTACAGTCCATATTCAAAAGCAAACAACAAAAACCTGTTAATTTGCAGCATATATTCTTTAGGTTGCACACATATATTTTATTTTATTTATTAATGAAAACTCAGCAGTAAATCCCCTAAGTTGATGAAATGTAAACCAGCAGATTTTCTTTGCGGGTAGGGGGTATTTTACTGCTATCATTATTAAGACTTGCTAGGGAAAGCCAAAAATGTAGATCAACCAAATTTCATTCATAATTTTTAAAAGTTCTCTGAGATAATTCGTTCTCCTGGTACCTGCTGTGAGCACAGAACTCTCTTCCCCCTGATGCTCAGTATTTTTACCTAAATCATCTTACTCTGTAATTCTGTTTTTCTTTTGCTCTCAATGTCAAAACTACAACCTGTGGGCCCTCAACACCTGACCTTGTTGAAGTAGCAGCAGGGCCCCTGCACTAAGCCTTGATGTTGGGGTCTCCAGTGACATGTGGGGGGGCCTCCGTGCTGTGGGATGCAGAGATCACAGGTCCTTGACTGCGTCTGCTGAGACAGGGCAGCGCTGCCTTGCTTCCCAGTGCTTCCAGAGCGTATTCCATATGGGCGAGCAGCAAACCATCCATCCTTGGGAGACAAGTGGAAAATGAAGTCATAATTTTGAGCTGAAGCAGGGAAACTTCCTGAACATATTTTCCATGTGTTTTGAGAACTAATGCAAATTCACATGAAAAATTCTTCAGTGGGACCCAGTCAATCAGGGGCAGGAAGCACAGGTCGGTGGTGATTGCAATTTTATATTCTGAGAGAAGCTAGTTAAGGTTGTTCATCAAACAATTCTTGATGCTTAGAGAATACAATGAAGAAGAAGCACAGAAAGAATGAATATATCAGTGAATGAATCCCAAGCTTTTTTAATTTTAACAATGTGAAGACCTCTAGTAAAGTCACAGGCATAAGAGAAGCGGCTAAAAACAGGAGGCTAGTTTTAAAACTATGTATTTTTGGTAAAGTTGAGATTTTTGAAAAGACTACAAAGTACACTTTTTTTTTGAAGAGTTAGGAATGACTGTCCATTTTTCAAGTGGTTCTCCAGTATGATATTACTGAATGAGGCCACGTAAGGACTGATGTAGGTAAAAATTCATTGCTGTCTATATTTTTGTTGCCTGTCTCACTACATTTCTGTTCTCTTTTCAGGAGCCACACTATGGTGCCCTTTTCCTCTCACTGGTTACACGGATGATAACCTCTGAGCAGCAGTGGCCATTGTACTGGCTGACTGCTAGCCACAGCACATGGGAGCCCATCAATTATCAACTACAATGAGGACCCTGTTTATGTCATCACCCATATATTTTCAAAACTGAGGACAGGTTACTCTCATCTTAGAAGTTCTTCACTACCCAAATTCAGTCTCCTACATTCTGAACAAAACTAACAGCCAGATTTTTTGGTAGGGGACAACACTGACCTTTTTCAAACTGCCATTTAAAATGTACTGTTCTCACAGAAGTGAGTTGATTTTTAATTATTCTTCTAAAGCAGTAATTAAATTTCAACTGTACTATTTCCAAAGGAGAGCATTTTTAACCATGTATTTTAGATAGACTTTTTAAGATAGACTACCATTTTTTATTTAATTATTATTTTTTTAAATGTACATACAGGGTCTCACTCTGCAGCTCGGACCCACAGTGATCCTCCAGTTTCAGCCTCCCCAGCACTGGGATTACAGGTGTGGGTCATCACACCTAGTTTCAGTGGCCAGCTCAGCAGGCCTGGGGCTGGGCCGACACAGCATACGATACCCCAAATCAAACCCAGGCCCTTGTGCTTGCCAGGCAGGCACTTAGACTGCTGAATTATCTCCGCAGCCCCTAAATATTTATTTTTAATTGACAAAATAATTTTATGGGATACATTGTGTTTTAACATACGTATACATTGTGAAATGATTATGTCACACTTGTTAACATATCCATCACCTCACATATTAATTTTTTTTTGTACCAGGGATTAAACTCAGGATCTTCTCCTTACCAAGCAGATGCCTATGCCACTGAGCTATCTTCCTGACTCCTAATCATTTTTAATTGACAAAAAAAACCCTACTTTTAGCATCTTTGAAATACACATTAATATTAATTGAGGTCACTATGTTCTGCATAGATCTTGAAAATTTATTCTTCTCCAACTAAAATTTTGTAGTTTTTGATCAACGGTTCTATCTGGCCTCTGCTAACCACCATTCTGCACCCCACTTCCAAAAAAATTCACTTGTTTAAGGTTCTCCACATGAATGAAATCATGTGTATAGCTTATTTCAGTAAGGAGACACCAGTCCTCTAGATACATCGGCATTGTTACCAATGACCAAATTACCTTGTTTTTCAAAACGAATAGTACAGTATTCCCCTGAGCCCACTGTTGCCCTGGCCATCCATCCACTGACTCTCTGAGGGACATTCAGGCTGATGTGCTAGCTTTGCTTTTGTGATGTGAACAGTGCTATGAGGAGCGCGAGAGTGTAGCTGTCTGCAGCACGCTGATTTCCGCTCCTTGGGGTGGGCGTTCAGCGGTGGGATTGGCGGCTCGCGTGCGCATCCCCTTCTCAATTTGTCGAGGTTCTTCCGTACCGTTTTGTACAAGGCTTCCCTTTCCTTCCATCCTGGTTTCAACATTTATTATCTTTTGGCTTTTCGATAATAGCTATTTCAAATTGTATGAGTTGATACTTCATGGTGGCTTTACTATGCCTTATCCCGATGGTTAGAAATATTGAGCATTTTATCATAGACCTGTTCGTCTTTATATGTGTTCTTTTGAGAAGTATCTTTGTAATGCTTTGCCCATGTTTGAATTATTCTTTATTTCTTGTATTGAGTTTTTAATACTTTACGTATTTTAGACATTAACCCCTTATCAGATATATGGTGAGCTCGCCCTTAGCATAGAAATACAGTTTACAGGTTTCTTCTTTTTGCATGACTCAGTATGGAACCCAGGACCTCCAGCATGATAGGTAAGCCCTCTCCTCCCAGCTAGCTCTCCAGCCACTCCAGCAGTTATTTTATTTCTTTGATATGTCCTTTTTGGGTAGGGGATCAAAAATTGAACTCAGGAACTTGTGCTTCCCAGGAAGGCTCCCTGCATCTGAGCTACACCCCTAGTCACCAACAATTATTTTAAATAGAGGCAGGAAGAATTTTGTGTTTTCAAGTTCCATATAACTGAGAAACTCCCAAATCAAAATATTTATTGAATTTGGGACTGAGCAATCAGTTCTGTTGGCACTAAAACAATGATATCCTTTCAAAGTCTATCATCTACTTTAATTTTACTTAATTTTGAAGTCCTATAAAATTAGGTGCAGAATCATTACCTTTAGTAGATTTCTGCACCACTGAGGTAGGATGAAGATCTTTGAGAGCAGCCACAATATGTTTATATAGCATTAACCTGATTATCACATAGTAGGGTCAAGGCCCAACACTATATTTACTATATTAGTTTCCATTAATATGCTTGTAAAACTACTGTCAAAATAATTTAGTTGGCTCCTTTCTCTGTGTGTGTAAATGAAGAATTAAAATTTTTAAAGCAAACCCAGACAGATGTGGCAGCACACACCTCTAATCCCAGCATTCTGGGAAGCTAAGACAGTGGGGTCACAAGTCTGAGACCAACCTGAAGAACTCAGTGACATAACAAGACCCTCTCTCCAAATAAAAAATGGATGTACCAGAGATGTAGTATAGCTCAGTGCAGAGTCCTTGGGATCAATCCTCATTTGGGGGCAAAAATAAAACATAAACTTCCCCCAAATTCTCCGAAGTATTTTTTAAAGGAAAATGTTTAGATTATTGGAGAATTTAAGTGTTGTCAAAGTTTTACTCCTTGCTTTTAAAGTGGGGCTTCATTTTATTTCATGTTTACTGGCTTGTGATAATTGTATATGTTTATGGGGTACTTCTCACATGGGTAAATTAGACTAATTATTAATGTATCTATCACTTTTCTTAGACTTTTTTGGTGCTAAAATGATTCCTAATACATACTTTTAGCAATTCTGAAATTTGCAACGTATTACTGACTGGTTACCTTTCTGTGCAAAAGGGCACCAGAATAGATCCCACGGACGGAAGCCTTGTGTCCCCTGAGCACCTGGTCCTCTCTCTTCTTGCCTCTGCTGTCCTCCTCCCTGCTTCTGGGAGCCATCATTTCACTGTCTAATTCTATGAGTTTAAATTTTTAGACTGCACATAAAATAAGGACATACAATATCTATCATAGTGTACCTAGCTTACTTCATTTAAAATGATGGCTTCAGTTTTCATTTATTTTTAGTTTTTATTTTTATTATTACAATTTTTGTACAGGGTCTCACTGTGCAGTTCGGACTCATAGTGATCCTCCTGTTTTCAGCCTCCCCAGCAGCTGGGATTACAGATGTGCACCACCATGCCTGGGCTCAGTTGCCCACTCAATGCACCCCAGGGGGCTGGTGTGGCATGTGGTACCCGGGATCAAACCCCAGCCCCTGTGCTTACCCAAACAGGCACCTAGTCCACTGAGCTATCTCGCTGGCCCAGCTTCAGTTTAATGTTTTGTTTTGTTTCCATTTTTAAATGTCTAAGTCAAAGAATTTAAAGTACAAATCTAGACACATGCAAGCATATCCTATGCAGTTCTAGAGATAGAACTAAAGTTTAAGAACAACCTAGATTAATTAAAGAGAAGCAAAGAAGAGACCTTAGAGCCAGTCAAATAGCTCAACAGATTAAAGTGCCTGCAAGGGGAAGTTCAATCCCCAGGCCTGCCCCCCCGCCCCCTGCTGAGATGGCAATTGAGACTGGGTGTGGTGGCGCACTCCTGTAATCCCACCTCATGGGAGGCTGTAAACAGGCAGATCATTATGAGTCTGACCTAGTTGTGAGAACCTGAACACCCTGTGGACCCTTCCCAGAAGAAGAAGAAG
>NW_004524636.1:7194004-7215104 GCF_000260255.1 Octodon degus
TTCTTCTTCTTCTCCTTCTCCTTCTCCTTCTCCTTCTCCTTCTCCTTCTCCTTCTCCTCCTCCTCCTCCTCCTCCTTTTTTTTTTTTTGCAGTACCAGCGATTGAACTCAGGACCTTGCACTTGCCAGGCAAGCGCTTATTCTACTGAGCTATCTCCCTGGCCCCTCACACATTTTTCATAAAAGTCATCTGTGGACTGGGGTATAGCTTAGTGGTAGGATGTGTGTGCTCAGCAGGTCTGAGGCCCTGAATTTAGTCCTCACCAATGAAAGAAAAACTATAGAATAAAAAACAGTGCTCAATGAAGCAAAATCAGTATCTTGAGTCAACACTATTTTCATGGTGAATTGCAATAACAGTGTAAATAATTCTCTTCATTTCGATGTTCCAAGTGTATTGGGTTAGATTGGAAAATTTATTTTTATTATTTATTTATTTATTTAGTAGTGCCAAGGATCAAACTCTGAACCTTGCTCTTGCAAGGCAGGTGCTTATGCCACTGAGCTATCTCCCTGACTTTAGATTGGGCAATTTAGAACAAAGACATACAACATAGAGTCTGAAACCGAAAGGGTCACAGCACCATTAAAGTACTGTAAGAATTCTATTCCCCTTCTTCCAGTTGCTATAAACTCTTGAAATATGATAGCTTTCTCTAAAATCCTTTGGATGAGAATAGGACCAAAATGCTTTCAGAGTAAATAAAAAGGGCTACCAGAGCTGAAAAATCAAACGCCAAGCACTAAAGCAACAAATAATAAGACAAGGCAGCCTATTCCTAAACAATGTTTCACAGTCTAAAGCACTTTCTATTTCCCTACTCTGTCATTTATTCCCTAACAAAGAAAATCATGGCAAAAAGTTAAAGTATTACACTTTCACTAATTTCGTGTTATAGCTCACATACTATTTAAAAGTCACCATTATTTTTCTTTCCTTATTCATGGAGATTGAACCCAAGACCTTCACACTAAGTTACATCTTCAGCCTCACCCCCATCTTCATATTTTACTTTTTGCGACAGAGTCTGGAACTTGTAATCCTCCTATCTGAGGCTCCTAGAGTGTTGGAATTACAGGCATGTTCCAGCACCAGGTTCTGCATATTCATGTAATATTTTTACTTCACATGAAGATGGTTCTTCAGACCCATCTCTGGGGAGGCTGAAAACAGGGTTATTATGAGTACAAGCTGCGTTGTGAGACTCTATGCCATGTATCAAATACATGAGAGAGACAGAGACAGAGACAGAGACAGAGACAGAGACAGAGACAGAGAGTTCCTCGATGGCTCAGGCCCACTCTTGTTTTTTGGTTTGCATGGGGGTTTTTTCTTTGTTTGTTTGTTTTTTTAATTTTCACATCTCTGAGACACAAAATGCAATGTTTATAATTCAAGGTAAAAGGTTTTTTTCCACTCACAGTGTGTAAAGATTTCAGGGCACTGTTACCTGGCTCCAAGGCAGCAGATTCACGGTAGAAGGGCCTGCCCTGCAGGATCACAGCTCATCTCAGCAGCCCAGAGGCAGGGAGCTGAGAGAGGCCGCAAGGAGGGAAA
Organism: Octodon degus; assembly: GCF_000260255.1. Lineage (NCBI taxonomy): Eukaryota > Metazoa > Chordata > Mammalia > Rodentia > Octodontidae > Octodon > Octodon degus. The sequence continues at coordinate 7,195,562 of NW_004524636.1, forward strand.
TCAACCCTTCCAGGCAGCACCTCCCACCACACTCCACTTCCTAACAGCATGTTTACCCAATCAAGGAACGGCTCTACCCGGAAGTGTAGTACCACGTGACCCAATCACCTCCCAGAAATCCCCCCTTTAACATGTGAGGCTTGAACCGGTGCATCTAGATGTCACTTGCAAGTCTGCTTTCCGCCCGCTATTGTTTGTATTAGTACTGCGCATGCGTATAGTAAGTAGTGCTTGCGTTTCTTGTAGGGAGTTGACGTCTGTACATACGAACCACCTCGTTCCTCTCCTGTCTCCCTTTCCCAGAACCTCCTGTCCATTTTCCATTTGAAAAAGATCTATGTGCCTATTTTGTATTACCTATGGTTTATTTTGCTGTTCACTTAATTTTTGAATTTTTCATATAAGAGGACGTATGCGAGATGAAGCTTGGGTGCTGGTTTACTTCACTGAATATTGTGATCCCGCGGTGTATCTGTTTTTGACTCATTTGTTCTTCTTTGGGGTACAGTGATACTTAACATTCCTGAAACTTTGATATTCATGCAGAACACTGGAGTTCTTCTTAATGCAAATATTCTGCAGCAGTTTGGAGGTTGTACTATGATTAGGGGTTTCTAACACGTGCCAGGTAGTGTTGAAGCCACAGGTCCACAGAACACATTTGGAGGATTTCAGTAACAGTGTTGGATTGAAGACTGTGTATTCGCTACCCCTGACTAGTTTATGAAAGTCAGAAAAAAAACCCAAAATATTAAGTACGAAAGTATTGCTGCTGAGAAAGAATTGTCCATACATTGAGCTCTAGAGGAACAGCCCCTGACTTTTAGCAGTACTACCACTTATTTACTGTTTCTATTCCTAAATGACTATAATAACAACCCTTCAATTAGAGAGCTGTTTCAGTAATAGCATCCGCTTTATTATAGCAGCAGATTTATTAAACTAATAACGGTTAGCATGAAGACACCATTACTATAAATTACATTTATAATTATGGTACTAAATATACTCAGGTTGCATACAATTATTAGAAACTTGTACCCTAATTATTTACCTCCCATGCAGCTTTCCTTCTATCTCACAGACTGAATTTATATTCGTGAATGTGAGCTTTGCTTTGTAACTATTTTCCTATATCCCTTGCAACCTAGACACCGTTTGTCAAAAAACATAACTTGCTGCAAGAATAGTTAATTAGAACTGCCTTCCCAGCATCTACTTCCCACAGTCTGGGTTGGTTTAAGGTGTAATGCCTCATTCAGGAATAATTCACCACTTAGATGTGTATAGTTTTGAGAGAGGACTGTATAAAGAAAAGCTTGCAGTAGAAATGCATACATTAAATATCAATGCAGGACCCAGGTGATAGCTCAGTGGTCTAAGCATCTGCCTGTCAAGCACAAGGACCCAGGTTTGATCCCTGGTACCACATGCCGTGCTGGCCCTGCCCCCAGGTGAACCATAATGACCACCAAAACTGGGCATGATGGCTCATACCTGTAATCCAAGCGCTGGGGAGGCTAAGGCAGGAGGATCACTACAAGTCTGAGCTGCATAGCAAGAATGTGTACCAAATACATAAGTTAAAACACATCAATTAATAAATATCAATGCAGAACCATAACCCCTAGGTACAGCAGCTTCAATGAGAAGTACTTATTATACCAGTTGGCAATGTTTCAAGTACAAAATGCTCCTTTACAGAATATTTCTCACCTCCACTGTGTCACCTGTGCTACAGCTGCACTGCTGAAAGCCACACCTCTGCTCACTTTGCTTTGGATAAAAGCCAATCCAATTACAGGGACTTTCTCAACATCAGGAGAGGGACACAGCGTTACCTTCACAAATGTGAAGGGGACTGTGAGATCATTTCATGATGACAACCTACTTCTCAGAGAAAGCTTGTTTATACATGAAAGTACTAAGAAAGTAACATCTACAATCTCAGGGTCATTTATTGACTCCCATATTTTTCAAACTTTTTTTTTTTTTTTTTTTTTTTGCGGAACCGGGGATTGAACTCAGACCCTGACACTTGCCAGGGAAGTGCTTATTCCACTGAGCCATCTCCCCAGCCCCTCAGGGTCATTTATTTTATTTTTTTCCATAAATTTATTGAGAAAGGGTCATTTATTTTTATGGCATGCTACATAACTCGAAGTAGTCAAAATGAAAGTATCCAAATTACCCTCATTGAATTGTTTGGTTTCTTTTGGAGTCCCAAGATTTTATAGAAAGTGAGAAATAATTACGAATAATAGGGCCCTAGATTGAAAAATATTTGTATTCACTGAGAGAATATATTTCTCTTAGGTGTATTTTAAAAATTGTGATGCTGTGTACTATAGTCACAAGTAAGGGTTCTATGTCCCCAAAAGTCTAGTATCTAAAGCCTCCACCAAGACAGACCTAGTTGAGTCGTGGCCATGGTGGTAAGGACATTCCCTGAACCAGAACACCACAGGTCAGAGTTCTCTGTTTGCACTTGTTATGACCATGTGGAAACTTGCAATACAGTCCTAGGCTTTTCAATTCTTACACTGACACAGACAAAGGAGCAAGATCTTCCCTACCAGGAGCCCTGTGCCAGGTGCTGCCAGTTTTCACGGGGGTGAGCTGAGCTCCCAATAGAGGGTGGAATACTAGAGCTGGACCCTCAGAGATGAGAGTGGAGCAACGTAACCAGAAGAGAGGGCTTAGGCCTTCTGGATCAATGACATTGTGCCACACAGAGCCACTAGTAGTGGCACAGGAATGCTACTCACGTCTGGGGCCTTCTGTCTGATGGCCCATAACCCAGGGCACTAGGCCCAAATGGGTTCTGTAGACACAGCCTCGAGTCTAGCCAAGGTGTAAGAACAAGAAGAATTTACTGAAACATGGAAAGATAAGAAATAAAGCACTGTTTACATTTGAAATTGGGATTATTGTCAGCAAGGTGATGACATAGATTCATGAGCCAGAGCCACTGGAACCTGACAGCCAGTAAAAATTTGGCCTCCTGTAAACAGCATTGACTCAGGAAGGAAGGAAATAAGGAAAGAGAATTCAGCCCTCCCATGGCTGTAGTTCCAATAGGCACAGAATAGGCTGCATTCCCAACAAGAGGGACAGATGTCTAAGTCACAGTCATTGGGAGGGGCATGTAAGTGTTCTGCCCCACCCACAGCCCCATGCCAGCTACTGGTCAATGCAGAGCATTCCAAAATCAAGAGAGATCAGAGGAGAAAGATGATCTGGGTCCCCGAGTGACTTTGTGAAGAAAAGCACACCCTCTACAGTCACTTAGACAACAGCGTGATATTAGATAATAACTTTCATTGTGCCAGTAAATTGTTTACTTAGCATTGTTAACCTACAGGGACCAATAAAACCAGGAATACTGAGTTTGATTGTGGTATTTTCCACTTTCCCAGCTTTGGGAACATGATATGTTTATATTCAAGGGAATTTCTCGTAGCTTCCAAAGGAGACCCTCACAGCGGTGGGATTTGAGGTAGGACCGAAGCAAGAAAACTCAAGTGGAAAGAAAATGACAAGAGGAATGGCTTATCATAGTGGCGCATCTCCAGTCTTTGTAAGGAAACATTAGCTGTTCTTTCCACAGCTGGTGTTCAGACCCTTACCAGCCATTCACTAGTTTGCCCACACGTTTATTCACTCAGCATGTGTTTTCATCTGCTACTTACCAGGCATTCTACCTGTTGCAGCTGTAGAGTGCGGAAAAGCACACAATCCTTGTCTCTGTGGGAGCTTAAGAGTTTGGAGAGGAAGGGAAATATTACAACTGTGATAAACACTACAAAGGAGAGGCTGAAGAAGTGTGAGTGTGTGTGGTATGGAGGGAGGAGAAAGCTTCGGGAGGAGAGGGTTGGGAAGAGCTTCTCGGAGGGAGGCCCTGTGACCTTAGAGGTGAAAGAAGAAGCAAAGCAAACCAGATCAATAAGAACGAGGATAAAGGAGGAGCGGGAGGCGCCAAATGCTCTATGCAGCTGTCAACTCTAAGGCCCTCTTCTCCCTTTATGATCCCTGCAAGCCCTGCCCATGGCAAATGAAGATTGGAGGAAGACAATTGCTCTTATGGGTCTGAATATTTTTTATAATTCCTTAGTAATTAGTTAGGGTACACGAAGCCTTAGATTCAATAGGAGCTGAATACAGAACCCCATCACCAACCTCAAAATCAAATACCTAAATGGTATGCAAGTGTTTCTATTTTTATGTCTTCCCCCCTTTGCCTTCATATGAACATACACTTTCTCTGTCTATACATTCATTCAGGTTAGCCATTTTAGGGCAATATTCAAGATGTTTTGTATTAAACCCCAAAATGCTTTGTCTTCAAATTTCTTTTCTTTTCATTTTGGGACCCAGGGCCTTCATCCTAAATTACATCCCCAGCACTTTTTTGTTTGTTTTGAGAGAAGTTCTCACTAAGTCATCCAGGCTGAGCTTAAATTTTTTAACCTCCTGCCTCAGTATCCAAGAGGAGGACTGGGATTGCAGATATGTGCCACTTTGCCCAGCTTTAAATTTCTTCCATTTTTGAAAATTCTATTTATTTTTTAAATAATATATATTGGATATCTCCTGACCATAACATATAGAAAAAAAACTGTTTCTATGTAGCCAAAACTATTACTTTATGCATCTCTGTATCATAAAACAGTCTGCTTTAGGTTAATTAGTATATTTAAAAAATAAAAGAATAAATGCTTTAGGTTCATCATTGGTCAAGAAAATACTTGAGAGTCACAGAGAAAAGGGACTTGAAAAATCACACTTAGTGACAGAGTGGTAAGAAAAGTCTCTTAAGGGACCATTAGCTCTTTACCCATAGAAAGATTGCTGGTAGTTCTTTATTACCTGAACTCTACGGAGATAACACTATTGAAAAATTCTTGGTAAGACTAAGACTTGGAGAAGCAGTTCAGTCTGGAAGCTCATTTTAAGAATTTCAGGATATCCTGTTGATTAATTTAAACTTAATGATCACATTATTGTCATTTTTACTGTAATTGATATCTAAAATTTATATTAAGTGCAGACAAACACTGATTTTTAAAAATACCATATGCCTCCCGTGTATTACACTTTTATGTATCTCTTCTGCCATGTGCCTCTACCTACCTGGGTTCTACCTCGGTTAACTTCCTCTCAAAATGTAACAATGTATCCTCTCACAATGTATCCAAGTAACAATGTATATAACTTTTTCAACTAGCACTTTTTAAAAGTACCATTCAAGAAAATGCACAAATGCTAAATGTATTGCAAGTAACATTAATGAGTGTATGAAAACTCACTTAATAAACATCCAATTTAAGATTAGGAGCATCACTCTAAACAATTCAGTCTCACCCTACTCCAGCTTAGTACATCAGCAGTAAAGGCAACTACTGTCTGGTGTCTAGGGCCCTGCATAACTTGCAGTATACAATCTTGTGGATCTGTGGCTGAGTCTAACCACTTATAGTGAAGGTCAGCATTTGGGGATAGGGATGTAGTTCAATGGTAGACCCCTTGTTTAGGGGTATGAAGTCATAGATTTGATCTGCAATACCACAAAGAACAGATAGGAAGGAAGGAAGGAAGGAAGGAAGGAAGGAAGGAAGGAAGGAAGGAAGGAAGGAAGGGAGAGAGAGAGAGAGAGAGAAGGCAGAAAGGGAGGGAGGGAGGGAGGCAGGGAGGGAAGGAGGGAGGGAAAGAGAGAGAAGACTTTAAGGATTTCTGAATGGCCAAGGATAACCTTGGGCTTCTGCAACACTGTGTGGATATATAGATATACAACTTCTACCTAAACATTGTCAAAATTAAGGAAAAACCTGTTAACTTGAAATTTTCTGATCATAACAAAGTGTTCTAGGCAGAGACTGTTTCAGGTTAGCTACACTGTATCTAAGAAGCAAGTTTAACTTGCCATCTGAGGCAAGTTAAAAATGGAAATAAAATTACAGGCGATAGAAGGTATGTCTAACCTTCTTAAAATAAGTTCATCTTAAGTATATTTCAAGTGCAAAAAGGAAAGCCTAATTACAAATTATTCTTACCCATTTATTAAGGCTGTTCCCTGAAGGGCCAGTTCTAGGCAATGCTTCATTAACCTTGTATCCATTACTTGTTCTTGAATTTCAAACATTCATTTTTTTCTATATGTTTCTTAATTCAGTCAGGCCCTCCTCATTTATACAAATTAATAAGTTGTCCATCTACTTATGAAATTCTGGAAAATCGTAGTTTTGAAAGAGAAGGTAGAGAAAAAGGAAAAGTAAAGGTACTGAGGGACCCATCTGTGCTGACGGTTCAGGCTACTTTTCTTATATTACTAAAATATATCTTTGCAATGAATTGTGACACACAGACTCCAAACACCAATAGAGTATTATTTCAAATACTCTAATAATGAAGCATGGACTGCATTATAAAAGTTCATCTCTAGCTCAGTTATTTTGCCACTGAAGCATGAATACATATCTAGAGACTACAGTACATTTGAAGAGCAGTACACATGAGCCTGTTATGTATATAGTACCTCTATCTCATTAATTTTAAAGTCATTGACTTTAAGAGGTGCCCCTACTTACGCAGCCAATAGTAGTGGGAAAGAAGGGTGCCATGTACTTTGATATATGTTATTTTAATTTCTGTGATGTTAAAATATAGAAAAAAAGTTTCTTGGAATGAATGAATTCCTTGCATAATAGTGAAAATAGCCAGAATACTGAGATTCAGTTATTGGGATGGGAAAAAGAAGAAAGAACTCAGGATAATTAAAATATATACAGTTATGTACAGAAGATGTGGGGGAAGATGCCCAGAGCGCTGGATTGGGCCTCCACTGACAACCAAAAGCAAACCTCAAGAAAAGTGTGAGATTGTGTTCCAAACACACAGAAACCAAATAGATCTCAGGTGTACAAAAATCAATCTTTTTTTTTTCTAAATACTGATCTCCATTTTAGTAGAAGTGGTTAATGTCGTGCCTACATCTACACAGTGAGTGCTGGTACGGAGAGGCTCAAACCTGAAAGTGCTTCTAAGAGAGTCCTTGAAAGACTGCAGTCTTTCTCTCAATATGATAGGGAGTCCTCTACTTCCTTCATTTCTTTGAAAGACTATGAGGAGAAAACTCTGATCCTGAGATACAAAAACTCAGCACCCTTGTCTCAAAACTAGACAGATTATGAGATGCAATTTAGATTCCAGCCTTGATGCATCAATAAATGACCTGGGAAGGATTCCTTTCTTGTGCTCTTCTAGAAAGCCAAGCTAAGACACACGCTGTATGGATCCTGTCATGCTCCCTGTGCCGGCCTGTGGCTACACCAACTGCTATCTTCTTCTAGATTCCCATCTAGGAAGACAAACCATTCTGCATGGACCAATAAAATGTGAAGTCTGTTCTTATTCTAACACTCTAAGCTCCGTAATTCCTCTTGATATAGGGAAAGAAACTCCCAACGTGCTAGATGCTCAGTATGAGTTTGTGCTCTCTAAAATTGAAGAATGAATTTTAGAAACAACGGAGGTTAAGAGCAGACTTTTTATTGGGGTAAAGAGTTTCTGTCCCAGAGAGAGACAAAAGGGGTCCTGAGCAGGTTGCCAAAGAATCTGCCTTTTCTGGGGATTTTTATAGAGCAAACCCATGACACAAGGCAGGTCCAAGGTGGGAGCATGGGAAGTCACAAGGTGGGCATGTGGGGTGGATAGAGCCGTGATCAACCAATAAGAGTATACTTATTCACATAAGGTCCCTTAACAGGATCAAATGAGGAAAGAGAGTCAAGTAGCAAGAGGGAATGAATATATATAGAACAGGGGCTTTTCCTGTAGTGGAGTTGAGTTAGTGACTCTTAAAGGTAATAGAGACATATTTAGAATATCAACCCCTGATGTTTATCTTTAAGAAGTCTGTAGGGGTGAATTTATTTTATCTTTTATCTCGAGGTGTGGCTCACAGCGGGAAGAGCCTATCTCCCCCACGGTTGTAAGGCATCTTCTCTTCTGCACTGATTCCTCTGAGAGCCTTGCCCTGTCTGACTGCCTATAATAGCTTATCTAACTCAGTTGTCTAAAACACTCTTCCACTCCACAATTCTTGCAACCGCACAGATTCAAAACCAAGTGCAATACTCTTTTCTTGGGCCCAAGAAAATACAAATTAAGAAGAAGGCCTTGGCAATCATGAAGCAGACTCTCTTCTGGGTACAGAAGGCAGAAATGGCCATTGTAAGTGTGACTAATGGAAAATGTGACATTAATGATTCTTAGCCACAATAAGTATCATCAGCTTTTAAATATGTCTTGTAAACCACAAAAAGTAAAATAGAAAGCCTCTGCCTCTGTACTATTCCAGATAGAGGATGATAATTAATATACATAGGAATATGAAATGAAGGCTTATATTCATTTGAGATTAATTTTATCTTTTAATGAGGCAAGAAAGTTATGGAAAGACTCTGCTTTTCCAAGGAAATGTCAAATTAAAGCAAAAGCAACAGAATTGGCATTTTAACCAACTGGCCAAAATGCTAGGACCAAGCTACCAAGGGGAATGTGGCCAGGAACCACCATCCAAGGTCCTCAATGGAGCAAGCGTCTGAGGGTGAGATCATTGTAGATTTCTACCACCATCTACCAGAAGCCTGTCCCAGTGGGATATACTGTCAGCTTTGGTTTTAAAGAACCATGTAATCTCTAGACAAAGGCAGTGGGCTAGCCTTCAGGGGTATGGGGTGGAGAAGAGGAGAGATTAGACCCAGGAAAGCATCTTTTCCTAGGAGGAAGGAGAAGCCTTCACAGTCTGAGGGCTTATGGAGCAACCTGCAGACTCAGTGCATCCAGGATCCCAGGGAGACACAAAGAAGCTGGGAGAATTGTGCTCCCAGAGGCCAGGTATGAGTCCAGATGAGACAGAATCAACGTGGCAGTGTTAGTACTCAAGATTCCACAGCAATTAACTCACAAGTGTGCTAATGAACTCATTCATTTTAATATGAAAATATTTCCAACATACATTTCCATAGTTAGTGAACAATGAAAAGAACAGCAAAAATCCAAAAACAGAAATGGAAAAATCTCCATTCCTTTCTGTTTTGTTGTCTTTGAGACAGGGTCTCACTATACAGCTCATACTGGCCTTGAGCTCACTTTGCAGCCCAGGCTGGTCCCAAACTCAAAACTATTTTCCTGTCTCAGCCTCCCAAGTACTAGAATTATAGGTGTGTGCCACCATGCCCAGCTCCATTCTTTTCAATCAGTGCTGGAGAGTAAAATCTTCTGGCATCTAAAATGCAGAAACATCACTGTAGACACATGCTCTTATCACAACTATAATACATTATTAACTAAGATCAGAGAGCGCGCTTATTGAAAAAAACATTTAGATATTTATATAGATTTGACAATTCAGTAAGTCATGGGGAAAAAAATGAACCTCTCCTGGGGTTTTTGGAAGTGGGAGTAGAAAACTCCTGGAGAGAGAGAAAAAGAGAGAGAGAGAGAGAGAGAGAGAGAGAGAGAGAGAGAGAGAGAGAGATTGGTTTGATTTTGTAAGTTCTTCTCTGCAGGGTATTTAAGCCTGAGTCAATTTTTTTTTAAACAACTCATTTTGCTAAATAGTTTCCTTCCTTAAGTGCAAATCGGGATGAGAATAACATGTTAGATGTGTCTCTGTATTTTCAAGGGTATGTTTGGTGAAGAATATGAGCCAGGGAATCTTTTCTTTTTCTTTCTGAGCTGGCACCAGTGATCTGATTAAATATTTATAAGTCCACTTAGATAAAGTTAAATGGAGCAGGGGGTGCAGTTAAAAGGTAGAATAAAACCAAGTGTCAAACTTCAGTGTCTACTAAATGCCACAAGGTACAGGAACTTCAAATTTTTTCTTGAACACTATTTATAAGCCAGGGTTGATTGGGTTCATGTTGGTGAAAATTGCTTTCCAAGATGGATTAATCAGTGTTCATAAGTCATCTAAAAATACTGAACAATTCATGCTCTCTCTTTGCTCCAGAAAAATCTCTGATTTTTCTCTGACTTTTTGGAGATTTTTTTTCTCCAGTTTGCGCCCGTCTCTTCTTCCTGTTGCTAGTGGGTTTGGGCTGTCAGGGAGGGTGGCCCTGAGTCTGCAGTGTGTTAATGCCACAGCTGTGAGCCTCACAGCACCTACTTCCAGCCTGTGTCTCGGCACCTTGGGGGCTGGTTATGGAGACATTTTGGGAACCATGAGCACAAGTTAAATGGCCAGCCATCTGTTTGGGGGGAAATTTTTTAAACACTAAAAGCAGTTACGTTTAACCACCTATATCTCTTTCAGTTTTTCCAAAGTCTGGAAATGACGTATTTAGGAAGAAACTTATGTAAGGAAAGAGGAGAAAAATTAACTCCTTAATCTCATGTTGAAGCATGGCAGATGGAGAGAGAGATGCAAATATATTATAAAATAGCCTCCTATCCCGTATATGAACAGGAAGAAAAGAGCTAACCATAGGACTGTTATGCAAGAAACTTAACCTTGGTCAAAAGGCATGCCACTCAATTATAATTAGTATTAATAAATATTTGTAAGGTTTTCATTTATCTGAGGCTGAAAAGTCATAAATATTTGCCTGCATGATAACATCCTAGGTAATCTGATTTTGGAGTTGATAAGGGCAAGTTCAGGTAATCCATCTCAATTAAGCTGGTTAGTTTTACTCTGAGAACCACAGGAGGGGTAACCTTCACTCCAAGTCCAACTGACCACCTGTGCCTTGAGGTCTAGAGATGGAAAAGAGAAGAGTTCAGGGAAAGCCCTCTGCAGCCACTAGAAAGGTGGACTTAACTTTCTTACTTTCCAAATAATTGGTAGTGTCTCTGTCAAACAGCCAGAGCACCTAAGGAAATTCTACTTAGGTGTTCATGAATGATACTGAATTAAATACAGTGACAGCTCAAATATTGTAGGTGCTTGAATTCAGCAAAATTTCCCAATATAGTCCAACAGTTCATAGAAGTAGTGGGTTATTAGCGGAACTGACAATGTCAGAAGTTGTTGACTTGAGACTTTTATAGCTCAGCATATTAATATGGCGTTACTTTTTATACCTCGCTGTTACAATTTTCTGCTGGATGCTTAAGACCAAGTTAAAGCAAGACCTATGTAACTAAAAATGTAACTTTTGTATCTGAAAGTCAGTCAAATCCCCTCAGGATTTACCCTGCAACCATGTACTGCAGCTTGTAGATCCTTTGTCTGTGTCAGCCATGTGAATGAGTCACGGCCATTGCTTGACCAATTTGCTCTCTGTGAAAGCCTGAGAGAATGTTTTCTCTCTAAGTGCCTCTTCTTAGGCACACTATACATTGTCAATAAGGTCCTGTAAAGACTTCTACAAATACAGCTTCTCTCACAGCAATGGAACACCCAACTCTAACAACACAAAAGAAAAAAAGGGGCATATAAATGAAGGGCCATTTTCTAGTGAAAAAAATATATGCATATATAAAATGATAGATATACAGCTGCTTTCTCTTAGTTCAATAACAAGAAAGATTTGGACTAATATTGTTTAGACAAAATATCATCTGGTACTCCGAATAGCTACTATGAAGACAACAATATGCAATGTGTTAATTATTGTAACTGTCCTACTAACCTGTTTTGAAATTATCTCATTGCTATTTCTTTCTCATTGAAATTAGTAAAAAGTAAATAGATAGTAAAAAGTAAATAAATAAATAAATAAATAAATAAATACAGGGACAAGGGCCAGGGAGATAGCTCAGCAGACTAAGCACCTGCTTTGGCAAGCGCAGGCACTGCAGTTTAATCCCTGGTCCAGCATGCTGCACCGGCTCCACCTCTGGGGTGTGCTAAGCCAGCAACTGAGTCTGGGCATAGTGGCACATGCCTGTAATCCCAGTACAGGGGAGGCTGAAAACAGGAGGATCACTCCAAGTCCAAAATGGATAGTGAGACCCTGTACCAAATATGAAAAATAAATAAATAAATAAATAAAAATAAATACAGTGACATTCAGAAAAGTCCATAAAGAATAAGCAGTAATAAACTTCTCTTTTTTATAAGGGACTGGAGGAGGAAGCAGTTTTCTTTTGGAATCTCTATCCCTTTAATTTGTTTAAGTCTTTATTGCAAATTTGTATCGAATAACAATTTTCATTAGTTTTGTTCCTAAGGCATCTGTGCGTTTGCTTGAAATCTTGTGGTACTGTATATGAATAGTTATCCTTAAAATTAAACTCAGAATAATTTTAATTTTAGAGTGGGCTAATTCCTCAGATAGAGTTCACGGCAACTTCCAAGACACTCTAAATGTTTGATATTGTGAACTGGGTGGAGGAGCTCTAGTGTGTTCCCTTTGTGACACTTTGCCTACTTGTCATTTTTGCATGTGCCTTCCATTTCTTTTACACTCTGCTTTTAATGTTTCTTTTATTTTAAAGTGGAAAAAAAACAAAGCAATACAGAATTTCGAAACAAGATGAGGAAATTAACAATGGTTTTATATTTCATATTGTTATCTTTAAAGTAGTTGCTCAGATTGCAAGACACAAGCATGAAAAATTGATCAAACAATACAAGCATTACCTGTTCCTTTTGACGAGCTAATAGAAGTTAGTAGTACAATTATCTTAGCTATCTATTTTTCCTCTTAAAGTTTATGAAAGAAATTTATTTAAAAGTTGGATTTCTAAAGTTAATCCTCTCACTGGAGTCATCACGCAGACCTTGAAATTTTATTTGTACTCTAGCTCCATAATCTCGTTTTTGTGATGACAAAGTATACCAAACTTGATGTTTCTTTCACGCATTTTTACTGCTATTTTGTGGGACCCTTTTTGAGTAGTAGAAAACTTATTTGCAACCTTCAATGTGTTAGACTGTGTAAAACATTTTTTCTGGCTGGAGTCACAAAATCACTTGAAGTACATGGTGCCCTGCACTTCCAGCTCCTTCAGATGTAAGTCCTGGCTTTGACTTTTTTCCCACCATCCTTTCCCTGCAAACAGATATCCCTACTGTCTTCCAGTAGGGTGAAATGTGCAGGGTAAGTATCATCTGTCCTTCTAAGACAGTTTTTTAAAGCCTTGTGATTTCCCTAGTCTTAGCTGCTCCATAACGCTCTCAACAGTTTGAGTTCTGATGTCTTGGGTACTGATTATATTTTAATGAATAAATGGCTCTGATTATCAATAGTATGGACAGCTGTGGGCTACAGTGTTAATACATACCTACTGTTTCAATGTGCTGCCAAAGCCAATAAAGACAGTAGGGCACAGTACCTTAAGAAAACTGTGCCTGACAATTGCATTTGTCCTAGAGTCAACTGTTGACCCTTATCTTTAGCATATTGTCTTCAACTTTCACTGGGGGTAGGTGGAACAAGCATGTTCTGTTGTGTGTTTAGGCTTTTATCAGGTGACTGAACATTTGCAATTTTTTTTTTTAAGAGTAGCAAAATTTATTGAGATAGCTCTTGAGAGGCAAGAGGGGATCTGAAAGTGGGTTGCCCAACCTTTGCAATTTTAAAGGACAACTGTCCAATATTAGTTAAAGTCTGGGCTGTGGTGTCAAGCACCACAGACTGCATCAAACACAGCTGGATGAGGTGAGACACAGCTGGGTGGTGTCTGAACCCCGGCTAGCCTTCCTGTTCAGCCGTCCTGCCCTGGTGGGATTTAGTCAAGAAATTTCATCTTTTGTAGTCTGCTATTTCTTGTACAGAAAATAGGTATAATTCCATATGTCTCATTGGTTGTTGAAAAGAATTAAATGAGAGTATGGATGTAAATACCCTCAGTGTAGTGCCTGATGTGTGGTCCTGGTATTTTTCTTTTTTAATCAGTATGATTCAGTTTATTCACATACATATCAGACATTAAGGTGAGACTTAGAATAAAAGTTGCCTTTTGTCTTCCTAAACATACACATTAAAATACATAAATATGAACTGCATGGTTGCACTTATATAAAATTTAAACCTAAATAAATATTTTGTGGGATCAAGGTCAAAATACGAGTGTCCTCTGTGAAGTATCATAGACCATGGAGAAGACTTTTTATGATATTAAAAATACTCTTTTTCATAATCTGACCATAACCATGGAATTGTATGCATGTAAAATGCCACTGAGCTGCGTGCTTAATGCCAATGCACAATATTGCAGTTTGGTTATAACGCAATAAAAAAGGACCTTCAAAACAATATTTCTCAAATTTACTGAGAAAATATCAACTAGTATAGAGCTTTGGGAAATCAAGAAGCCATGATAGAGTTCAGTAGTCTTGTCTTTAGTCTCTCAACTAAATATTCCAATAGTAGAAATATTCTAATAACAGATAAAAGATTATTTACACAGCGATGCTCTTTGTATTATTTAGTTTTTTTAAAAAATGGAGCATAATGTAAACTAAATGTCTAACAACCTGGAAATAATTACATAATGACAATATATCAATTCTAGAATTATGTAGTTATTAAAATAACTATATAAAGTGGCTTTGTAATTTTATAAGACTTTAGCAATGTTTTATAAGGCTAAACTTACATCAGTCTTAAGGCCTAACAATCCCATTTCTGGGTTCCTACCACTATACATGAATCCACATAAGACTTGTACATCAAGGTCCACAGCAACCTGTTCATGCAAATAATTTACTGCAAATAATTTAATTGTCTACCAATAGAAGAATGGATGAATAGTGCCATATTAATATAATGCAATATTACTTAGCTTATACTGCAGTGTAAATAACTCACTCGGCTCTTTGAAATCAAGAAACCAGATACAAAATATTACATATATTCCAAAGGATTGTACATGCTGTGTGATTCCCTTCATAGGCGATTTCAGAAGTAGCAAAATTAGCCCATGGTGCTAATACTAGGACAGTAGCTACCTTTAATGTGAAGGTGGGACATTTATTTATTGGTGATGGGAAGAGTCTTTGTGTGGTTTGCTAGGACACACAGCCCATTTTCCGACCTTGAGAGCATTGCCCAACAGGGCCATAAGAAAATCATTCCTAAAACTGATCGGTTGGAAAATCAATGCTGGAACCCCTCTACTTCAGTATTTTGTATGTCAAAGAAAGTACATAACTGTGTATTCAACACGTAACAGCTGATAACATCCTGAAAGAGAGGCTTCACAGAAAGACTGCTGAAATTTCTGTTAGTGAAGAAAGCCATCAGCAAGGCCAGTTTCAGGACTTCTGCTCCCACGCTGGCCTCCCAGAGTGATGGGCTAGGAATGAGCAGTGGTATTTATAGACCATGATGCTAATAAGCCCAAGGGGATTCTATATCCAACCAGGAGTACACATGATCAAAACGTCTTCAACTCCTAGTCTCCTTTCATGAGAATTAAAAAGGCTAAAAGTTCTGGGAAATATACAGAGAACTCAAAAAGAACATTTCCTACTTATTGTTAAGTCCTCAAATATGAGACAAGGAGGTTTGAGGAATAGCTGTTAACAATACGATACTTGGACAGTGCCAGTGTGCCTGGGCCACACACGAGCCTCTTGGGGGTCTCTATTGCGGATGAGTGGATGCTATTTAATTCAGATCCTTTCAGTGTAGGGTCCTGACCTCATCTCAAAATCTGACACTTGGGGTTTTTTAAATTAATTATTCTTATTCGGTTATATGAATTGTATTATCATTGAGAGATTTATGTAATACCTGGGTGTGGTGGTCTGCATCTCTTTCCCAAACTATTCATGAACCCACAACAAGCCTGGAAAAAAACAGTAAAATCCAGAGAGAGACTGAGGGAGAGGGAGGAAGACAGAGAAAGATGAAGAGGCAGAAGGAGAGGAAGAGGGAGAGGGAGGGAGAGTGTGAGGGAAAGAGAGAGAGATCTGCGTAAATCTGCACCAATGTCATAATTGCATTAATTATAACCATTTATTGTCACAAACATGTGCTAAAGTATCCCTCTGTGTTCTCTATGGCATTATTAAGTTTTATATATCTATAAGAAGTGACAATTTTATTTTTCTAACATGTTGTTTTATATGTGGTTTATGCCACCTCTTCCTCCAAGAAGGTATGAACAGCAACACCTCCCCCACAACTTTCAACATATGCCCAAGGAACATTTGTAGGGGTTTTATATAGCTCTCCCAACTCCTGGGACATGTTTTTTTTTTTAACAAAGAAAAAAAGTTCCATCTTGCAATAGTGCCACAGTACCACTTCCATGTCATACAAATAGTTATTGATAGATTGGTTTTTTTGGTGGGGGTGAGTTCAGGCTGTAGGTTTTTGTCTGATGGCATGATTAAAGATTAAACCTCAGGCCTTTTGCATCCTGGGCAAGTGCTCTGCCACTGAATCACATCTCCTCCAAGCCTGGAGTTAGTGTCTTCATTGGGCCTGACAGCTGGATGGATGGATTATTGGCTATTAATGCTATTTGACTTATCAATAGATAATATATGCATTTTTTGGCAGTCACAAAATTCAGAATGAATCAAGATACTATTCTCTTTCACATCCTTTTCCTCCAGAATTCCCATTCCCTTTCCCAGAAGGAATATTTTCACGTGGCTCAATATAGAAAACACATGCAATGCTTAAACTGCTTCCTCTTCTCCGTGTCTCTTTCCACCTCTTTGCTTCTAGTCCAGCAATGTTCTTAATTTTGAATTCTCTTTAAAATATGTGTTTTGAATGTATTATACACCAAAGCTTGTATTCTTTGTCTGTATTTATACAAATGTTGACACATTGCACACTGTATTATAAACTTTCATTTTCACTAATAATGTCTTCTAGGTCTCAATCCATTTGTAAAGGGCTTCAGCAATCTTTTGTATATTGTCTTCAAATTTAACTGCAAGGACAAACTATACTATGTTCAGGCAGTCCCTTAGTGATAAGCTTTAGAATGTTTACTGCATCTCACAGGAGATGTTTCTGCAGTGAGAAAGCTCAGCTGTACATCACTATCTATACGTGAGGCTGTTCTTGCAGCACTTGTTCTTGTATGGATACAGGCTTTGGGAATTTTAGTAGATCCTCGCCAACTCGCTCTGTGAACAATTCTGTGGCGACAAAAGATATGAACAGAACCACTGACACCCACTTTGTACAGCTTCAAAAGATTCATCCCAGTAGTTTCTCCTTCATTTCCAAAGCAAGTGAGGATCATACTAACTTTTATTTAGGACTTCACTTTTTCTTTATGGATCCTCTGATTACATACATACTTTTAAACTGTGTGTGTGATTAAATAGCATATTATTTTGGAACACATGTAAGTGGAACCATACTGTGCAGACTCTTAAATAATCAAAGTTTTCCTCATGCTGAGATCCAGAATAACTTTTGGTTCTTTTTAATTTTCTTTTGGGTGGTGTGCCATTGTAAGAGTATAGTACCATTCCTTTATCTATTCTAGTGATAGATATTTTGTTCCAATTAATTTTTTGATATTTCAAACTGTTTTATGAACCTTTTTTTCAACATTTAATGCACATGATTTCAAGAGTTCTGTATTTCTTGGAGTATAACTAGGTATAGAATTTCTGCATTTTTACAATAGGCATATGTAATATAGATGTATATTCACTAGCTGTTAAAGTAATAGAGTGGATGTGAATTGTTGTTAATCTATAATCTTGTCAGGGGTCCAGTAAGATAGCTCAGTGGATTAAGTGCCTATTTAGACAAGCACAGGGACTGGGGTTCGATCCTTGGCAACACATGCTGCACAGGGCCCAGCCCAACAACCCTGGCATGCTCCTTTTTTTTTTTTTTTGTGGAACCAGGGATTGAACTCAGGCCCTTGCACTTGCCAGGCAAGCGCTTATTCTACTGAGCTATCTCCTGAGCCCAAAAAGATGTCAAGCTCTTTAATCCAATGAATACAAAATCATATCTTATGGTAGTCAAATGTTGACAGCTAAAGCAGTTGGACACATTTGCAAATGTTCATTCAGGTCTTGTTTGAACTATTTCTTTGAATATCTTTACATTCTTTTCTATTGGAATATTTTGTTCTTTCTTATTGACCTATAAAGTGTTATATAAAGTATAAAGTATTCCTTATACTATGCTTTGAATCTTGGTATGTTTCCATTATACTTCTTAAACTATGAAATTACATGCTGCTCTTCCTAATTTCAATGTTGTTTTACTCTCTAATATAAATATTTAAGGTCCTTTATTCTTGTCTTATTTTGAGTTCACTTCAGAAGTTTAAAAACATATTTTCTATGCTGTAATTCATTTTCTAAAATGTATTTAGTACAGATTCTACAAAGTCTCACTACACAGGTCAGACTGGTAGTGATCCTCCTGTGTTCAGCCGCCCAAGTGCTGGGATTACAGGCACACAGCACAGTACCCAGTCTCAATTGCTCTCTCAGTGCGCCCCGGAGGCAGGGCTACTGTGGCATGTGGTGCTGGGGATTGAACCCCAGTCCTTGCACCCGGTTAAGCAGGCACTTCAGTCTGCTGAGCTATCTGGCCAGCCTTTATAATTCACTTTAAATATAGGCTGATTTCCATTATTTATCCTCTGACACATGAATTATATGTAAGTGGAGGGTTATAAAAGAATAGCACAAGAAATAGTACCAGCAATCAACAGGTGGGATTATATTAAATTAAATCCTCTGCCCAGTAAAAGAAACAACCAACAGAGTTAAAGAGACAATATACAGAATAGAAAAACAATTTTTTACTAGCTATACCTTAGATGGAGAGTAATATGTATAAATGACTAATAAACATATAAAAATATATTCACCATCACTGCCCATTAAAGCAAAGTAAGACAAAACTGAGGACCCCTCTCCAATCTTAATCTGTTAATCTAGAAAGAATGGCCTTTATGAAGAAATCAAATAGTAACCAATGCAGTTGAGGCTGCAGGAAAAAGGAGCCCTTCTGGACTGTGAGGAGAAATGGAGGCTAATAGGACAGCTATGGAACTCGTGTGGAATTTCTCAAAAACAAATAATCAAAAAAAAGCTAACAAACCTGAAATTAGAAATCCCATTTAATCTAGGTATTCCACTTCTGGTTATCATCCTGAAGGATGTCATATTACAGTGACACACGCATATCCATGGTAATAGCTGCACAGTTCAGAATAACGGCATTTTAGAAGTGGCTTCTATGGCCATCAACGGATGAAAGGTTAAAGAAAATGTGGTCTTTATACGCAATAGAGTACTGTTCTGCCCTATAAAGAGGCAAACGAGTCATTTGTAGGAAAATGGAAGAAAAACACAAAGGGAATCTAAAGATGAGGGAAGGAAATAAAAAGGAATTAAGGTGTTATGTATGTGGGCCAACTCTCCACCAGTAATGTAATCATTATATATTGTAAACATCTGCTAATAAAAAACAGTAATTGATCTGTATACCCCATTTTTTCTAAGTTCCGTTATTGAATATTATAGGTGTGTAAACTCAGCAAAATATTCCAAAAGAGTCCAGTAGCCCATAATAGCATTGGGTCTTCTGTTTAACTGGCAATGTCAGAAATTATTGACCTGAGTCCCCCACAGCTCAAC
>NW_004524636.1:7215891-7217186 GCF_000260255.1 Octodon degus
GTTCTATTGACCCACCTATTCATGTAATGATGGAACTTTTGATTAAGTGACAGCCAGTAAGGAAAACTAAGACTGGGTCCAGATGTCATGTACCCATGGACCCAAGTCAGAAAATTCAAGGCACCTAGAGAGAGAGCCTTTAGCAAAAGGATTGTGATGTTTTTGCTTAAAAAACAATGTAGAAATAAGAAATGGAAATAGAGACTTCAACAGAGGGAGCCATACGTGGTTAATTATTACTTAAACTCGTGTAAGGAAAGAAATTCTTTTTTCTGTGAAAGACATTGTGTTTGGAAGACAAATGGCATAATAATCAGTCATACTTGTAGTACTCCTGTCTCCAGAAAAAGCATGAATATCTTTGGTACATGTTTTTTAGTGTTTTATCTTTAGTCTAAAGCAACTACATTAAGGAAATTTGTTTTTCAAGTAAAAATAGCACGGCATAATCATGACAACTGGTATTTGATAGTAGAGTTGATACATATACATGTGTTTACCTAAAGCCCTCTGCTGGTAAATTAAGGCAAATTTATGTGTTTGTACACACAGCCTATGCTCCAGGATATGTGTTCATAAATATTAAAACGCATTTATAAAATTTCAACAATCCTTTCTCCACCTCCATGCTTTCTATCTTTATGAACTAAAAAATCACCATTCTGGCCACTTTAGGAACTACAAAGAGTGGTAAAACAAACAGTTTACTGAAATTTTATAAATTCCTCCTAATTAACAGTGCATAATGTATATATTAAATATATTGTGATTATGTTAGAATAAAATCAAAATCATTTGCACTCAGCCAAGATTACAGGCACTATGAATTTCTTAAAGTACAAATCATTTTGGTTTATAACTTTTGTCTTAATATCCTTTAGTAATATAACAAACTAGAAGTGAACGCATTATAGATAGCAACATAAAAATAATACCAATTTTAATAGTCAGTCTGACTACAGAGCTCTGCTTAGCCCAGTGTCTGCAGTCTAAGTAACAGGAGCTAGAAAAGGAAAAAGCCTCCAGCCTCTCTTGGGACATTAATATTTTTTTCGACCTTTGTCCAAAGTTGGTGTCCTATTTGACAGTGTAATGTGTCTTAACGACCAGTTCTATGTTGCTTGTATTTTTAAAGTATTTTTTTTACTTTTTTAAAAATGAGCACTTAAATTAGTTGACTTCCTTTTGATACTGCCAGTCAAGCAGAAGACCCAATACTATTATGGGCTACTGGACTCTTTTAGAATATTTTGTTGAGATTACACACCTATAATATTCAAATAACGGAACTTAAC
>NW_004524636.1:7218228-7219980 GCF_000260255.1 Octodon degus
CAATCTTGGAGAAAGGGTCCAGAGCTTTCTCTCCAAGAGAAGAATGCTTACAGGAGGCATCTAGAAACATAAAGGCAGTTTTTTAATTCAACTCCTGACCAAAACTCAAGCTAATCAAACAAAGAACAGAAACCAGCAACTGGGGCCTCAGTTTCTCTTTGAAGGGGGATGGAGAATGGGGTTTTATGAAGAAGGCAAAGGAAACAGAAGGCTGCAGCTCATTAGCCATTGCCGTGGGTATTAGATAAATGCAAACATTCCATATCTTTGTCCACATTCATGAAATGAGACCTCCAGCTTCCTTTCACCAGCACATGGGTCACCTTGAAACAGTTTGACCTCTTGCTTTACAAACTCAAATGTAGACCTTTCTTTTGAAGGACTGAACCACGTAGAAAAGAAAAACAACAACCTAGAGAAGTATCTTTAAGTCCTTTCTCTTGACTGATTGAAATAGTGCAGTTCTTGCTGGGTGTGGTGGTGCACCTCTGTAATCCCAGCACTTGGGAAACTGAGGCAGGATTGTGAGTTCGAGACCAGCCTGGGCTACAAAGTGAGCTCAAGGCCAGGCCGAACTACACAGTGAGACCCTGTCTCAAAAAGACCAAAAAAAAAAAAAAAAATTGAATTTTGAAAAAATATGCACAATCTAGAATTTCTTTGCAGACTATTTTATGGAAGGATAAAGTCTCAGAAATTAGAGGTTTTAAGCAAAATACAATGATTTAGTGATAATATCTAAGTGCATTATGCAGTTAAATATGCAGTCTTAATAAAAGTAATTATAATATCTTAATATATTGAAAATATCTTTATCTGAAGTAAAATATGTTGTCCTATTCTTAGAAGACTGTAACTCTCTTGAGGGAAGAAATTCATCAGTATTTGTCAAAAGCTGTGCCAAAGCTATTCTTTCTAACAGTGATTCCATCTTAATGGGAAAAAAAAGTTTAAAAATGAATAAAATCATACCCATAAAGACATTAAAGGGAAGGGGACTGGTTAGGGCAGTAGCTTCCAAGAGGAGGAGCAATTTTACCCACTCCTCATTCCCCAAAATGGCAAAATGCGGGGTCTCACAGCACAGAGTTACTCAACCTATGGTGTCAATAGTTAGAATCTGGGGTCGGGGAGATGGCTCGGTGAAATAAGCGCTTCCCTGGCAAGCGCAAGGGCCTGAGTTCAATCCCTGGTTCCGCAAAAGAAAAAAAAAGTTAGAATCCACAGGCTCAGGATGAAAACGTACATTCTTTGAAGCTCATTACCTAAGCTTAGGTTTTAACATGAACATTTTCTGATATAATTAAAGAGCAGGCTGTCAGTGTATACCTACATTAAAGTCAGTGCTAGGCTTAGCATGAAGCTATGGAAACTTAAGTAGCAGGATTCCTCACTCCATCAGCCTCCTGCAGAGGCTGTGCGGCTGCTTCATTTCACATAGCTATAGATTTGTAATAATGTTTTCCAATTAAAATCATTTTCATGTTTTTCTTCATGTAATTTTTTTCCTCCTGAAATCATAAACATTCCAGGCACCACTAAAGTAGATCCACTTTGATTACAATTTTATTGAAGTAAAATAAAACACAGATGATCAAAGAAAAAACATGTGATAGAAATTTACCAAATGGCCCACGGTGGGGCTTAGCCAATGCCTTCATTGGGAAGCACTTTCTTTTCTCTCTTCCCAAAAGTTTTACAAAGCTATTAGTTCCTAATGGAAGAGTTTTTTTTGTTGTTGTTTTTGTTTTT
>NW_004524636.1:7221190-7223262 GCF_000260255.1 Octodon degus
AAAAAAAAAAATTGGAAATGTTACAAAATTTCATTGAGCAAAATAATAGGAATTCAACAACGGCTGCTGTGTTGCACGATGCTATCTTTAAGTTAGTTGTTTAAGGTACCAGATATAAACATGCAAGAGACTTGCAATGAAATGTCACTGGCCAGAGTGAAATTACTTTCTTTGTTGGTTTTGCTTTGGTGTACTTTAGGTTTGCAATGGAGTCTTCCCTTGTTGCTCAGGCTGTTCTTGAACTGGGCTCCATGATCCTCTCGCTTCAGCTCGCAGGGTGGCTGAAGCTGCCGGCATGTGCCACAGTGCTGAGTTTGAAATTATTTTTAAGAGAAAAAAAATCCATGAATTTACAGAAAGAAAAACTGGAGAGAGACTGCCATGTTGACACCTTCTGAGGGTGTAGTGGTTCGTTCTGAGCTCCTCAAGCTAATTTTCTTGGCTCCATAGTTAATCCTCTTCCTAGAGCTCGCGGTTACTTGTCGGTGTGCTTAACCAAAAGTGGATGTGTTCTCATCCCTGACTGCTAAAGTAGCAAATCACCCCAGTACGTAGTAGGTTGACAGCTCTACAGGGTGTTCTCATTGCGGATTTCTCACTTGGTTGCAGTTAGATGGTGACTCAAACTGGAATCATCTAAGGCTCAACCGGACCAGACAGTTCCATGGTCACTCACGTATCTAGTGAGTCAGTGATTCTGACTGAGGCTTCTGTGGACCTCAGTGGAGCCTGAACTCCAGCTGTGTTTGCTCAGTACTCCCAAGAGTCAAGATATACAAAGCGCCAATCTCCCAACAACTAGCTCCAGACCTGGAGGAGCATTCTTGTGTTGTATTCACCAATTCACCACAGTCCTTAGCTGGCTCAGGCAGGTCAAGCATAAGTGAAACCCTTCTCTTTGTGAGAGAGTAACATGGACTACAGCCAAGGAAGGTTTGATGGTGGACTTTTCTGAATACAGTCTGCCACAGCAAGAACCAGTCAGGTATGGGGACTGGCAGAAAGTGGGAGGGTCGGTCTGGTGAGATGGCTCAGTGGTCTAAAGCACCTACTTAGAACAAGCTTAGCAAAGCTCAGGGACCCGGGTTCAATCCTCCAGCACCACATGCCAGCCAGCCCCGCCCCCTGGTGGGCTGAGCTGGCCACACACACACACACACACGCACACACACACACACACACTAAATAAATAAATAAAATTTTAAAAAAAAGTGGGAGGGTCTTCAATAAAGAGTGTGCATCTTTCCTAGAGATACATGTGCCCTCCGCTGGGGATGTGTTTCTGTATAGAAGTGAGTCTGTGAAGCTCAAAACCTTCTCTTCTGAAATCCATTGGGTGTTTCTTAAGAAAAGCAATCAGGACCAATGTGGTGGTCGCACCTGTAATCCCAACCCTTGGCAGGCTGAGACAGGAGGATTGCCAGGAGTTCAAGGCCAGGCTACATAGTGAGTTCCAGGCCAGCCTGAACTACACAGTAAGACCATGTCTCAAACACACACACACACACACACACACACACACACACACACACCCCAAAAGCAGGCAAGATTAGGGATAATCTCAACACATACTTGACTTCCATTCCTATTTCTCACTAAGTTTAGATGATGTACCATCTGAAACATCATCCGCCATAGCATTCTTATGCACACCCATTTCTCTTTGCTCAAAGTAAAGCTCTGGAATGATCTAGAATTCCAGCTCTGGCCCCATTTTACAACCCTCTGCCTCTGCCGGTAGTGTCAGTTCTAAGGCTATGTTACATATTAACATGAGAAAATATTTAACACTACACCTTTAGAAAGGAAAATAGGAGAGCCTTAACAGGAATCCACAATGCCCCTTTCCCCTAACCATTTAATGGTATGACCGTTCAAGGAATTTTGATGGGTGAGTATTGCAGAGGGGCATTCAGAGTCAATAATTGCATGTGAAACTCAGTTTTGATTCTCTAAAAAGTGGTGGCAAGACACATCCATACCTATGGCATGCTAAACATCTGGAATAAGAAATGAATATTTCTGACAACCAGCTGGGGGACATAAAACTTCTCTTTGGAATGCCAATTAGA
>NW_004524636.1:7223412-7234813 GCF_000260255.1 Octodon degus
TTTTTTTTTTACAGTTGGTAGTTGTGAATGTTTGGACTGGAATTTTTTAACAAGATTTTTAAAAAGGCATAAACTACTCTCTACTGAAGAAAAGTGGCCCTTGATGTCTACCCTTGCACGATCACAGAGTGCCTAATAGAGCAACTAAGGAAATAAATAAAACATGACTCACAAGAGGCCACCTGAAGAAGCACCAAAGCCATCAGGATTATTTACTACTGTCCCTCTTTGCTGGATAACTCAATTCTTATTCTGCTTACAAATGTCAAAATGAATGGCCAAGCCTATTATTTGCATTTGGGAATTAATATTCTGTGGACTTAATTCATCTGGCTTGCAATTACTGAGCAAATAGTGAAGATAATTAAGATATGCACATATGCTATAAATAAAGAGATATTTGCAG
This sequence comes from Octodon degus, assembly GCF_000260255.1. Classification (NCBI taxonomy): domain Eukaryota; kingdom Metazoa; phylum Chordata; class Mammalia; order Rodentia; family Octodontidae; genus Octodon; species Octodon degus. The sequence continues at coordinate 7,223,819 of NW_004524636.1, forward strand.
ATACTAGCACAGGGCATTTTCAAAAAGTCTATTTGTTAGAAGCACACTGGCCTGTTACAAACCACCCAATCCTTTGCACTGTTTTACTTTCTTTGTTCTACATTTCTCTGACATATTACCCTTTCATGAAAGTTATCGAACCATCCAATTTCTTGAGGTCAAACTATAATGCTCCAATTCTGTGACTAGAAAATGAGGTAATAAATTAAGACCATCTTAGATTTTCCATTCTCCATCATATCTAATTTCTTAACAATCGCTCACGTTAAAGAGTCGTGAAATATATTTACCATTCTCATGTTTATTATGTTATAGCTATAGCAGATGGAATGGAATCAAGTATTAGTGAATTCATTCGCTTATATGGTAAATAGAGCCATAAGATTCTAAGCTGGATGTCCAGTCTTTTGGCTTACTTTGCCTACACAGAGTAAAGAGAAGTTGTCTCGGGCTGCCTATAAAATGCATGGTATAATTGATTATGTGAGGAAACAACCTTTTAATATTTTGACTTACTACCTTACTTTATGATATAACACAAAAAGCCCAAGTTTAGCAATTAAGCAAGAAAACATAGTTATCTGCCTAATAACAATAAATCCTATGTTCCCACATTCTTGTAGTGGGTTGAAACAGTATCACCAGTAATAGGTGGGCTGAATCTCACAAGCCTATCCATCTTGTGATACACCAGCTTGTAACATTGCTTCAAAAATCACATAAGAAGGGCTGGCCAAATAGCTCAGTGGAGTAAAGCACCTGCTTAGGTAGACACAGGATCTGGGAGTTCGATCGCTGGCCCTGCCATGGTGGCCCCATCCCTGGGGTGCACTGAGACGGAAATTGAAACTGGGCATGATAGGGCGCACCTATAACCCCAGCTCTTGGGAGGCTGTAAACAGGAGGATCATTACAAGTTTGATATACACAGTGAGACCCTGTAGACCATGTCATAAATACAAAAACAAACAAACAAACAAACAAAAAACCCAAACACTTCATGATTACATGAAGCTACACGGCTAACTGTCCAGGCCCACAAGCTGTCTGTGGGCTGTAGGTGGGCATGCATATAAATAGAGAAATGCTCTGGGGAAAGTAATTGGGAACTATTGGACTCTGATTTTTGGCCTGAATTCAGATGTGCTCGAATAATACATTTTTGCAGCCTGCACATATTTATTCATATTCATTCATTTGAAGACTGCACCAGTCACCCACTTGACACATATTCACCATTCTTCAGACCTCGCTGATACCAGGAACATAAAGTTAAAAGGAGTTCATGAGTATTCAGTGGCATGTTTGCTGTTAGTGCCCACATTGCCCAACTTATGCTTCACACAAAGGAGATGCAGTCTGCCTTCCTTCCTTCCTTCCTTCCTTCCTTCCTTCCTTCCTTCCTTCCCTCCTTCTTTCCTTCCATTTGTTAGTCTTTCATTTTTTCTGTTGTGCAAGTGACTAGCATTAGTAAAATCTAAAGGCTCATAGGAATACACAGAAGTAAGAACCCAGCGAGGCTAGCTGACTGGAGTTTGAGCAAGTAGCTTCCGGCGTCCTGGCTCTCCTCATGGGGCTGGGAGCTGATCAGTCAGTCTCATTCCCCGTGGAGCCTTGGCTTTAGCCTGGTGACCTGACAAAAACAGTCATTAATTAGTAATGGATGTGGTGATAAATGACTCCATTCACTATACAGACTTGATAAACTTTGAAAGATACACATGGTTTTAACATGATCTAGAGTACACATGCGTCAAAACATCACGTTATTTTATAAATTCATACAAAATTAAGTGTCAGTTAAAAACAAAGTTAAATGAGAAAAATTAAGGAGGCAGCTTCTTTTCCACAGAGGACAGCACAGTCATTGAGTCTTACAAGCATGTTATAAAGTTTGCAGTAAAGTGTTGAGGATGTACATTATACTCAGGAAAACAAAAGGGTTGCAGCTCTTAATTTTCTTTTATCTGAAAACTTCATTCAGATGAGGTATTTGATGAGTGAGCTCTTGTGATTCTGTTGATTTCTCCATAACAGTCTCATCTGGAAGCAGGAGTGAGATGTCTCACTTCTTGTGCTTTTTTGGTGAGGTGAAACTTCTATCAAAACATCCTCCCTCCCGTGGGTAGCTTGCTCTGTAGTTTTCAGAAGCTCACAGGTGGATCCGACCTCACCCCCTTATAAATCATAACCCAGAACACTTCTTGCATATTTTAGAAGACGGAAAAGAAAATATCTTGTCAGCCAGCAATCAGAAGCACATTATAGCTCAGAAAGTCTGCCCCTGGTACCTGTCACCCTGAACGAGTCCTTTCACACCAACCTTCCTGCCAGTTTATTTGGAGCAGCTAGACAGCTCCCACCCTCCTGTCTTTCAAATTATCCCACACGTCTTACATTTCCTTTCAGATGTTTCCAAGCCACTGGAGCACACCTCTTCCTGGCCCCCACTGAGGAAGTGCAGAATTGAGGTTGTGTCAGGTATAACTAATGATTAGAATTACTCCCTCCTTCTCTGGTTGTTGACAGACAGTGAATAAAGGCGATGTTGTTACACCTACAATCCGTCTATTGAAGTTAGGACTGGGTTTTGACTCACGAAAATATAACCTTTTTCCAGAGCCATTCTAAGCTAGTGATTTAGAGTCCTCATGCCCTATATTTATTTTTTTTAACTAATTTTTCCACTGCTCACCAATGTGGCAAATGATTATTATTGCCATGTTTAGCACTGCACAGCACAGGTGTGGAAAGCATGAAAGAAAGAAAGAAAGAAAGAAAGAAAGAAAGAAAGAAAGAAAGAAAGAAAGAAAGAAAGAAAGAAAGGAAGGAAGGAGATAGAGGGAGGGAGGGAAGAAGGAAGGAAGGAGGCAGGCATGTTGGCTTCTTTCATAAGCCCAACAGGGGCAGGCACCATAAGCGTCTCCTGCTGTTCCTGAGGCAAGTGAGACTTGCCTCAGATCAGCATGGCTGAATTGATCATAGACTGCATGAGAAGGCCCAGGAAGAGAAATTAACAAGGTGGATTGTGGAGTCCAGCCCACCTGGGTGGGTATCTTGGCGCCATCCTTGAGTAGGCCTATGAGTGCTGAGAGGGAACCAACCTTTCCAAGTATTGACAAAGATCCGGAATGCCATTTGAGTATTTGGAGGCCAAAGAGAGTGTTTCACAATGCTGGGGCAGATGGTAGCCTGGTCAGAGGAAAGTGTCAAGATAACATGCAGAGGGGAGATGGCCGAGAGCGGAATCTCCCAGCCGCCCTCTCCTCCTGTCCACACAGACACTCTCTGTGTTTAGTCTGACACAGTAATCGGCTCTATAGAGTGTGATGACCACTGGAAATCCCAGCGGACAAACAAACAAACAAAAAGGAGGAGAGGGCTGTGCTGACAGACAGAAGAGGATGCATAATTTACTTTTCTTCAGAATAGTTTGTATTTTTTTTTTTTTATTTGCTAAGGAAAATACATACGTTCCATGCTTTCTATAGTGGTTTAATAATCAAGAGGTGGTAAACTAGTCAAGCGTAGTAGCACATGCCTGTAATCCCAGCATTCAAGAGGCTGAGGCAAGAGGATCATTGCAAGTTCAAGAACAGCCTGGGCTACAAAGTGAGTTCGAGATCAGCCTGAGCTGCACAGTAAAAAAAAAAAAAAAAAAAAAAAAAGCTGTAAGTTAGTACTGACCTCGAAGCACTGCCTCACATCCAGAAGCTGCAGTGAGTTTGGAGACATAATTTTCTTTTTAAACTCCCATCCTTTGCTACTTTGAAATCGCAGAAGAGTTTGGATCCCACAGAGAGGTGGGAGGCGGCTCCAGCAGGATGCAGAGCACAGATGTGACTTCACTACCCAGCTGCGGGTAATCTTCCTCCTCAGCAGAGGGAGAGCCGGGAATAGACTGAAACCACGCTCCGTGCCGGAGCCCGGGTGCTCTGTCAGTTCAGGTGCTGGTTTATTTAACCCGCACAATGGCCTCGATGGCGGTCCTTCATCTTGCTCTGCCAGGTGAGCGGCCCAGAAGTCATAGTTCTCTTGAGCTTCCGAATTTCCATGCCCCGTTTCTTCGTATGGCTGTGTAACAACCTGTGGGTGACTCCACCGCCTCTGTAGCCTTTGTCTAAGCAGAAAGGGAAGTAATTCTTGAACTCAGCCAGTAAAACACAAAAGCGGAGGTCAGTAGGAAGATTGCAGTGGGCTGGTGAACTGGCCAGGGCTGTTGTTTGTGTTCAACAGTAGTTGAACAAATATCTCAGCGAATTAAAACTGCTGCAAGCAAGCACAGGGCCAGGGGTTTGATCCCAGGGCCTGTCCAGGCCTGGGGCGCACTGAGACAGCAATGGAGACTGGGCATGGTGGCACACCTATAATCCCAGCTCTTGGGAGGCTGTAAACAGATGGATCATTGCAAGTCCAATCTAGTAGTGAGAACTTGAACACCCTGTAGCCCCTTCCCTAAAAATAAAAAATAAAAAAAACAGTACCTGGGGCTGCCACATTTAACCTTACCTGCCCACTCTTGTAAGGAATTTCCATGCGTGCCACATGGATTTGCTGAAGTTCCATGGTGGCTGCAGATGCTGCAGGAACTTCCTTTTCTTTTTTTTACAATTTCTTGCACACAACTGTGTTTGAAATCACGTGGTAGAAACTCTTAACTAGAAATTATTGAGAACAGATCAAAAAAAATGAAAGCACCTAAGAAAGGAAAGTAAAGCGCTGCAGTGGCATTTGCACTGTTGCTTTTCTTTCTCATCTAGTTGGAAAAACTTATTTTTCAGCTTTAAGGAATTGCTGTTTCTCATACACTTCAAAGGTTAATATGATTTCAACAGAAAAGATCTTAGAGAGGGTGGTGAAGTCCTCTTGTGCAGATTGGGAAACTGAGGCTCAGAGACACGCATTGACTTGCCCAAGCATGTCTTCAGAGTCAACCAGGGAAATCCAGAATTCTCTCACAAGCTGTGCTTTCTTTCTTTGCTTATTTATTTATTTTTACCAGGAATTGAACTCAGGACCTTGCCCCTTGCCAGGCAATAGCTTGTGCCACCTAGCTACCTTGCCAGCTTATTTCCACTGAAAATCCACTGTCCATGTATCACTTTACCTTCAGCTACTCACTGAGAGGCTGCTATATGTCCTGGACTCTCCTGGCATTGGAATGCTGTGGCAAACAGAAATGCCCAAGTCTGTGCCCTTAGTTGGGGCTAAGTACTGGAGCCCTTAGGATTTCAGCCCCCAACCCAGAACCTCTTGAACCAGAACAGGGTTCGGAACCATACCTTCTGGGGTTTTCTGTGCATACTGAAGTAGAGAAGACAGGAAAATGAATAGGAAAAGTGAAACAGAGTGCTAGCAGAGCTCAGTGGGAAATGGCAGAGGAGACGCAAAGCAGAGAGAATGCCAGAGCTTTGTGCGCCTGTGGAAGACTGGGAACCTTTGCTCTAAGTGGGAAGAGGACCATGGGGAGGAGACATAGTCTATCTAACACAAAGTACCTTTACCCTGGCTTAAGGTGCTAGGAAGACAGGAGCTGGTCAGCAGAGGCCTGTGAATACATGATAGGCACAAGGGAGTTCAGAAAGTGATACAAATTATTTTACATCATAAGTATAATAAGACAGTAAGTATATATATTTGTTAAAACTCTTCTAATGATGCAGTAAGATGAGTGCATTTTATTGTGTGTAAATTACTTACAAGGAAACAAAATTAGATATACAATAATCAATTTATAGATTTACATATATGGAACCATCCCTGCATTCCTGGGATGGATCTGATGATGATGATGATGATGATGATGATGATGATGATGATGATGATGATGATAACTAATATAAAATCTGTAAAAGAGCATGTGAGAGAACAGCTCTTGCGAAATATAATCTCAGAAACTCAACTTCCGTCCAAACTAGGAGAGAGGTAGAGGTGTAGGCATAAGCAGGATGGTGCACAGCAAGAGAAGATTCCAGGAACCGCAAAGGTTTAAGAGCTTGCAGAATAAGCTAATGAATATTGAAATGAAATAACAACCATAATCATAACCATGACATACTTAGGAGCTTGAAGACAGATTCTGATTTTGCCTCCACTTCTTTACCTAGTTTCATGACCTCAGACAAGTCACTGTCCTTCTTGGAGTGGCAGATGTCTTCTCTTTCAGGTAGCAGTCACAGCACTTGTTTCCACATTACAATGCAAAGGTCAAATACATGTGAGAGGTTGGAAGAAGCTTTGAAAGCTAGAAGCCACTATGGAATTCTAAGGAAGGCTAAAACTTCTTTCACCAAATTGCATTCCTATCAGGTGAGTCAACATATTAGAAAAGGCTTAGTTATAAGATGCCTCTGACTCTGCCATAACTTCAAGGCATGTGTACTTTTGCTGATGTTTCTGCAAAACTGTCTTTATTGCATGCCCCAAGGTGTTTACCAAACAAGCTCAGTACCCGTAAGTTTAACATAATCCCTTGGGTAGAACCCTTCTCAGTCAAAGACAAAATGGTGGAAACAAGCATTTCTGATTGGTAAATAGAAGGTATATGATTTCTTGTTATATAGGTCTTGCTTTATCTTGGTTTTAACCATCCAGCAGAAAAGTATAAAAGCGAGGTCTAACGAGTAAAGCCATATTAATATGCTGAGCTGTAAAAGGCTCAAGTCAACAACTTCTGACATTGCCAGTTCTGCTGATAACACATACTATTATGGACTACTGGACTATCTTGGATTATTTTTGCTGAATTCACACACCTACAATATTTAAATGGTGATGCATACCCATTTCTGATAAAACTAAACAAAAAAAGGGATACAAATAAAGGACCATTTTGTATCTGTATATACAAAATAGTTAGGATAGATATACAGCTACTTTCTCTTAATTCAATGAGAAGAAAGATTTGTACTAATAGTGTTTGGACAGGATATCATGTCTGCATCTTGTACTATGAATAACCACTATGAAGACAACAATATGCAATGTACTAATTATGGAAACTGTCCTACTAATCGGTTTTGAAACTATCTCATTGCTATTTGTTTCTCAATAAAATTAATAAAAAATAGAGGATATATGTTACAAAAGTGGAAATCACAAAATAGACTTGATCTCTACTTTATATTCAGGTGTCTGGTCATATTTTCTTAAGAGCCTCCACCACAGAACAGGACCAGGTAGTGTATGCAATCATGCATAAAACACACTCTTCATTGTCCAAGAGATGACAGTCTAGAAGAATGTCATCAGGAACAAAGGTAAAGCCACAGGTGAAAAACATTGTAAAAAAACAAAACAAAACCAAACCATGAGTCCATGGAGTTGGATCAGAGGTTTACAAAGGTGTTTGTCTTTTGGAAATCCCTCTGAGAATAGTGCTGCCTGAAGTGAGCATTGCAGAACAAACAGCAGATGGTGCCAAACCAGACTGGCATAGCAGGTGGAAGAATGCAGTGAGTGTGTCTCTGGGTCAGGAAGACACCGGGAGACTCTACGTGGTTGTGCGGGCAGTTGGGCCAGGGTTGAGCTCTGTCTTAGGTACAAAGTGGGAAATTGGGTGAGGAATGTGAGTTGAGACAGCTCTGAGGGAGCTTTTCCACGCTGACCTTTCTGGGCTGGAAAACCACTGGAAGTTTCTGAGCAATAGTGCAGTGTGACTCAATGTGTGTCAGTCAGGAGGACTTTGGCAGCTCCGTTGGGCATGTGATCATGTTAAGAGAGGTCTGAGCTAGGGAGGCTAAATAGAAAACTAAGGTAATGCTTGAGCAAGAAAAATGAGGATTTCAACTAGTGCAGTAAGTATATGAGCAACAGTGTACAAAGACCAGTAAGGCTGCTGCCAGAAGCTGGCTGAACTTTTAAACCAGTTGAGTGTGTGAGGTGGGAAAGAAGAAAGTATCATGGATGAGTCTTGAATTCCCAGCACTCTGAGAGGCCAAGACAGGAGGACTGCAGTTTTGAGTGCAGCCTGGGCAACTTAACAAGATCGTGTTTTAAAATTAGGGAAGGAAAGGAGAGAGGGAGAGAAGAAGGGAGGGAGAGAAGGAGGAGAAAGAAAGAAAGAGAAATATAGAAAGAAAAAAGGAAGGAGAGAGGGAGGGAGGGAGGGAGGGAGGAAGAGAGGGAAGGAGGGAGGGAAGGAAGGGACAGAGGGAGGAGAAGGGAAAAAAGAAAGAAAGAGAAAGGGAGAGAGGGAAAGACAGGCAGGCTGTCTGCTGGCTGGAGATATAAGGCCTTGCTTGGCTTTCATGCTAGCACTAAAACAAGACAACAACAACAAATCTCCCAGAATTCCAGCCAAAGATAAAAGTATTGAAAGCATGTATTAGGTAAGCATTACTGGGTTTTCTTTTAAGACATACTGAGATATTGGTGCTAGGATAGCTAACGTAGTTGCGTATTTTTTCCACATAAACTTATATATATGTTTTCCAATTGAATCTATGCAACTGCATTTTAAGAAGAGAAAGACCAAATCAGAGTAGACAGACTGAGGCTGGAGAAATAAGTAACTTGCTTCAGGTGGCCATTGAAGAAGAAATCTAAATATTGTGTTCTTCGTATGTTATTATTGCAAAAAAATCTAGCAAACCGTTGGGAAAAAAATGAAATCAGAGAGTCAGGGAAAATTCACATGATGCCTTTTCCGGAGAGAATGGAGAAGGTGAAGTTATATGCTTCTTTGACACACAGCAGAGCATGTGGGATCCACTCAGTTTGGACTTGAGTGGATTTGTCTGCATGGATTAGCAAACTCTAGAATGTTGGAGTAGATTTCCAGTGATCATTTCTGATAGTTTCCAATGAATCTCTTCTGTAAAGGTTTTAATAATATTTTGCTGATATGTGACAAATTCACAAGTTGGTTCCTACATTGTATCTTTTTTTAAAAAAAATTTTATTTATTTATTTGTGTGTGTGTGTGTGTGTGTGGCCAGCTCAGCCCACCAGGGGGCGGGGCTGGCTGGCATGTGGGGATGGGGGATTGAACCGCGGTCCCCTTTGCTTTGCTAAGCTTGTTCTAAGTAGGTGCTTTAGACCACTGAGCCATCTCACCAGCCCCCTACGTTGTATCTTAGGAGTAAATCATGATTCAGAATTTTCTTGCCTGTCAGAGAGTGCCACCCCGGTTCTAAGTGGAAACGAGGGCTAAACCGTCAGGATCAGGGGAAGAAGTATTGTGTTGCAACTCCTGTCTCAAAGCAGTCACCCTGAAATAGTCCTTACTGCAAAAATAAGTGTTCAACACACAGCTGATAAATCAGAGATCTGCACTGAAGTTATCAGCTGGTGATACTATACTAAACACCATCACCATTGTTGTATTTCAGCTGCTGCTTGTTTACATTGTGTGTTGGTTAAAAATACATAGTATCATAAGCCTTCCTGACAAAGATCACATTTCTATTTTTAAAATAAGTTTGTTTATACCTCAATGAATGATTTCTCCTTTCTCTTTCTGCCATGTTCTTCTGCATACTATTATCCTTTTGCCACGGCTTGGCTCTATCTCCACTCTCTGGTTTCCGGATAGCATAATTCTCTGCAAGGATCAGAAAAATGTGTAATTGTATCTCCTCATTGAAAATCAAGGATTAGCTTTAATGAGCAATTATGGACAAAGTGTCCCATGGAGAAAACTCATGCATACGCCTCCAGAATTACACCTCGAATCCTTCTATGAAGACCCTGAAGTGGCATTCAGTCACTTCACCAGACTTCCGCATTGCCCCCGACGTTCAATGAAGCCAGCCTTTGGTTTCTGCAGTCTGCTAAGCATCAAGCAGTTTGTTCCCTGTGCTCATTTCCTCCACTTAGGGCTTGCTGTCTTACCCTTTGAAGCCCTGTGATAGGCTCTGCTATCATTTTAAAAAATAATTGCAACACCCTCAGACAAGGCTGTAATGAAAGGGATGGTCTAATTGTCCATCACAGATTGAGGGTAAGGTTACTGGAGATTGAAACAGGCATGCTGAGCTACACCCCCAGTCAATTTTATTTTAAATTTTGAAATGCATTCTCACTAAATTTCCCAGGCTAGGCTTAAGTTTTCAAGCTCCCTGACTCAGCCTTCCAAGTAGCTGGGGTTACAGGTGTGATCCTCTCTACCTGGCTTCCCGTCACAAATTCAGACCAGAGGATTTTTCCATGTAATACCTCAGGTTGAGACCCAGTGAATCAGTCTGGTAGGGGACCCATGCTAAGTTCATTATGAAAGTATCACCTTGTTGCCTAAATGCTGTCATTGCCGTCCATCCACTATAACATAGCAACGTGAGAGTGGTCTTTATACCTTCCTCTTTTTCACTGCCCATGTTCAGCTGAGTGTGCATCTGCAATATTACTTCTGTTCTATCCTATTCTTTTTTGTACTATTATTTGTTTTATTTTATTTACTTTCTTTTTGTACAGAGTCTCACTACACAACTCAGACTTGTAGTGATGCACCTGTTTACAGCCTCCTTACTGCTGAGATTACAGACATGTGTCACCACGCCCGGTCTCCATCACAGGCTCAACATGCCTTGGGGAGGGACAGGTGTGGCATGTGGTACCAGGGATCAAACCCAGTCCCTGCACTTGCCTAAACAAGTGCTTAGTCTGCTGAACTATCTCACTGGTTCCCTATTATGTTCTTGAATCCATCCATTTTTTGCAGCCCCACTTATTCTGCCATGACATTTTGCCATGGCCTCCTCACACTTCTCCCTATCATCCACTCCAGCTTCTCTTTTTTCTTTTCTCTGACATGAAAATCACATTTTCCTGATTAACAGTAGATCAAACAAGCCCTGGGCTTAAAGCCTTGTGATGACTTTCCCTGTTTTAAGTGCAAGCCCCAAATTTGTGTTCCAGCCCCGTGTATATCTCCAGACCATTTTCTGACATGCTACTCACACACGTATTGGAGGTATTTCCCAGAGCCTGCTTCTCCTCCTCCTTCTCCTCCTCCTCCTCCTCTTCCTCTTCCTCTTCCTCTTCCTCTTCCTCTTC
>NW_004524636.1:7235238-7253554 GCF_000260255.1 Octodon degus
TCCTCCTCCTCCTCCTCCTCCTCCTCCTCCTCCTGGATCTTTTCCCCCATGTTCTCAGCTCACACGCGGATTCCTCCCTTGAGCTTTCCTGATCACCCACTGTGAATTTCCTCTCCCTCTCTTTCTCTGATTAAAAAATGCACCTCTTAGTTTGATAATCCAGTTGAACAGGAAATAACAATTGGAGCAGCCCAGAACATTGCATCTAAATAAAATCTGAAGCTAACTTTCCTGTGTGGCCACAAATCCTTCCACTAACAGAGATAATGGGTCTCAGTTACTTTCGTGTCACTGACACACAGGACCCAGTACTCACAACTCTGAGGAGCACAGGTTTATTCTGGTTCCCAGTTTGTTGAGAGTTTGTCCATAGTCCGTGGGGCACAGGGCAGGGATGTGTGGCAGAGGGGCATCACAGAGGAGGCTTGTTTATGGCATGGAAGCAAGCAGTGAGAGATAAAGAGAAGGGAAGGGAGACAGACCCTGGCAGGCCTCTCCCGCTGACCCTCCTCCTCCCACCCGATCTGCTGATGAGGCCCATACTCGGCGATCCAGCCATCTCCCTATGAGCGCATGGGGACATCTTTGTAGTGGATATCTAGATGTAAACCATAGCACAGTGCAATTTCATAAAATATTAGGGACTGCACTACAAATGACTCATGAATCTCTCTTTTGTTAAATTGTGAGCTTTCAATTCTGTGTAACTGAAGGGAAGAACTATTACCTTCATTTGGCTATACACATAGCAAGAAAAAAATTGTTGGATCACTAGAAAGCACATGAGATCTCTTTCCGCAGGGAGGTGAGAGCCTCATGGACTGGTTTAAAGACAGCACACCTCCTCAGGCTTTTATTCTGATATATTAGAAATGGTTTTGGTGTGCATACTTTATATTCATTGACATTTATTCTCCTTCTTAGCTCCAGCCAAAACATATTTCAGTTTTCCATTTTTGGTGATCATCGCACCTTCAAAAGCATGGAAGAAATGTGTTCTGTGGAGTTGTGGTTTACCATCTGCTCACGTCAGCTGCTTTCTGTCCTTTGCCTGAGGCTTTCTCTGGTGCACTGTCCTTTGGTGTGCTGTGGAGTGGGCAGTCCCAAAGCAGCCCTCAGACAGCAATGTGTGGAGCTGGCAGGTGCATCACTCAGTGCTGTCAGCGCTAGGTGGCTGACGACACTGCTTCCATAGTGCCAGGAACAGTGAAGGCTCCGCCGCCCACAGTGACTACCTGCTGGATAATGTTGGCCAATGTCATCGTCTCCTAAATAATCTACTTTTCTCCAGAATCTTTTTCTTTTGGGCATTAGATATTTCTGTATAAAAGAACTGATTTGGGGAAGAAATCTCTTTTGGGGGGAAAGCTCAAGGGAGAAGCCTTCACTATTCATGAAAGGCTGTAGTTAAAATGAGATTTGAAGCATAAGGCCAGCCTTATACCACTATGAAGTTCTGCTAATTATTATAAAGTGTTGAATGCTACTTTCTACTTGCTATACAACTGCTTCCATGAACACTTTCCACAACAGGAAGACTGCCAAGACCTTCCTTTGGGCTGTGGGCTCACACTGTATGCAGTGATCCCAGTATCTGCTATAAAGTGGCTAAGTGCTTCTCACGTGATCCATGGTTCATTTGGTAACCATGAAGAATCCTCCTTTAGACCTCTGAGTGGACTGGTGAAATCCTGAGGGCACACCTCCCAGTCTGGACCCACCGAGGTCCTTGTTCCGCCTACAAGGCCCAAGGCTAGTGACCAAAGGGGCCAGAACAGTTGGTCTTCCTGGCCTATCTATGAGTTGCAATGGCAAAGAGAAACACCAAAGTGGCACCAAGGATCTGGAGGCAGGTTTGTTTTACTCTGATGGGCACTGGCTGGGATCACTTCCAAATATCAGGCCCTGATCTCTGGTGGTCTAGAACTTATATACAATAAGCCAGCAGAAAGTGCAGAGGCAGAATGGCTTGTCGACTGGGGATTGGTTTATACCATGTGCGCCAGAGTGACCAGTTAGGCATTGCAGTGAACAGCCATTTCTAAGAAACTAGAAGCAACAGAAACTGAAACAGGAACTACCTGAATGGGAACTTAGTTACCTGGGCAACTGAAATACTAAAGTATCCTGGCTGGGGGAAGAGAGGAAAGGGCATTTTCTGTTACAGAAACACCCATCAATACTTGGTAGTGAACTTCTGGGAAATTGTCTGACCATTTTCAGTTGAGCTGGCCTTACAGACTGTGTCCTATACTGGAGCCCACTGTGCCTGTACCCAATAGAATGTCTGCTCATGCATGAAAAATTGGATTCACGGATTTTATAGTTACGTTCTTGACAGTTTTTTCCTAATTCAAAATATTTCAGAAGAGAGATGAAGAGCCAAAATCCACACACAGCAGCATAGTTCATGATGGTGGCTGCAGGTGTGCACAGCAGATTAAGTTCCAGGGCTAGCACCAGACGCCAGGAGCCACCACCTTCACCATGACTCCTGGTTACCAGGAGCCTGTGCTCCCTTTGTCCCATCCAGGTTATAAGTCATATAGCTGGAAAAACACTTTAGTGCTGGTTTTGCAGGATTACTTTATCTCCTCCAAAAATTACTAAGAATTTTGGAGCAGCTCTGGTAGAGCACAAGGAATATACCTTGCAATGACAGATGTTCCTGGACTGAGTCCTTGAGATCTGTGATGATGATGCCTGAAAGCAGGCAGCTTCCCACCAATAGCTTTAGGGAGAGCTGAACTTAAGCTTCATCAGCTGAGTTTTGTTGCAAATGCCAAAGTGGTGGTCACAGAGAAATCAGTTGCCAGAGTCTGGGTGGTTTTATAATCTGCTTGGGTTCTGTGGTTTCTCGTGAAACGATAATCATGAAATTCAAAAGACACACTCTCACACAAGTGTGACAAAGGCCATTTCAGGGTTGCTTCCAGCTTCTGCTGTTGCAAGAGAGAATTTAGATACATTTTCTCACTATTTAGATTTGCTTTTGGAGTTTCAGTGAGATGTCAAAGGTTTCAGTTAGCGAGTGTCACTAAATGATGTCAGTATTCTCAAGAGGGAAGAGAGGAAGAGAGTTTTGTGAAACACAGCAGCACATGGTGCCTAGAAATTTTGTTGCAAGATCCAACAAGTTCTCTATCTTTTTTTTTTTAATGTGTGTGTGTGTGTGTGTGTGTGGCCAGCTCAGCCCACCGGGGGCGGGGCTGGCTGGCATGTGGTGCTGGGGGATTGAACCGCAGTCCCTGTGCTTTGCTAAACTTGTTCTAAGTAGGTGCTTTAGACCACTGAGCCATCTCACCAGCCCCAAGTTCTCTATCTTTAGAGGATCTTTTCCTTAATAATAAGAAGAAAAAGTTCTTAGGCGAGCATACTACTTTTTTCTGGTATTTATACAAATGCAAAGTAGAAGATCGATTTAATGTTTTATTTTTATATGCAACTGATGATAGCATTTGAGGAAAATTTGTAGAATCAAAAATTAAGCAAAGAAAAAATTGAGTACGTAAAACCTGAAACGTTTTTCTTCATTTTATTATTAGCTTTAATAAAATTATTCCTTAATCCCCACATAGATTGTACCACTAAACACTAAAACGACTAATTTTTTTAAAAAAATTAAATACTAACCAGATCAGTGTTGACAAGATTGTAAAATAACTCAAGCTCTCATACAGTGGTGATCTAAAACAGTACGTCTAACTTGGCAAGCTCTTCAGCAGTGTCTAATAAAGTTAAATATATGTCTAGCAATCCTGTGACCCAGTAATTCCATCCCAAGGTGTTTATTCAAAAGAGATAAAACAGATAGTCTTATAATGACCTTAATAACTCTAAGTGGAAGGGACCCAAAATGTCCTCCAACTGGATGCAGAGACAAAAGGACAGAAGAAAAAAACAAATCAAGATATATTCATATAAAGGAAGGTTACTTATATTCATATAAAGGAAGGTTACTTAGCAATAGATAAGATGGAGTTACCGATACATTCACCCACATGGATGAATCTGGAAATCATACTGTTTCTTACGAAATTGCAGAGACACAAAACAGAGCATGTGCTACAGTTCCACTTATGTTAAGTTCAAGGACAAGCAAAGTGACAGAAACCAGAGTAGTAGTTGACTGGAGTACCAGATTGATTGGAACTTTGTCAGCAGATGAAACATTTTATATCGAAGGGGAGGTGCTGGCTGCATGGTACTGTACGAGTGCCAAATTACACTGATGCATATGGCTGAGACCTGCATATCTGCCCATGTCCTACCTCAATAAATTACTGGGTTTTTTAATTTTTTTGTTACTTTGTTTGTTTTTGGCAGAACCGGGGACTGAACTCAGGCCCTCGCGCTTGCCAGGGAAGCACTTATTCCACTGAGCCATCTCCCTGGCCCCTAAATTACTGTTAATATGAATAAAAGCTTTGCTCAGCTTGAGTTCCTACTTAACAATATTTATATCATCTGTTGTTTTTCTCTGTTAGCTCAAAAGCTAAATTCCAATGTAGCAGACAATAGGATCTTACACACCTGAAATCACTAGGCTATGTGCTTTTCTATTAAAGGAAAGTCACCTTCTCCTTTAGCTGTTAAGTTTTTAAAGACAAGCTCAAATTTGTATGAAAACACTTTGTTTTGGTAGAGTCTTATGGTAGTGATCTTTTCATTAGTGGATAACATTTTCCCACATATTCAGTATTTTCAGAGTGGCTACGCAAGGGCTTTTGTACACAATGGGACATTTTAGTCTTTAGAAAGACTTTCACCATGCAATGTCCCATGATTCTTTTTACACGTACTTGGGTCTTTTTTATGGCTTTTGCTTAGCATTAACCAATTTTGGAGCATTTGAGAAAATCAAAATGTCCTAACTGCAGGAAGAAAGCAGGTACATGGTAGATGGGAATCACAGGACCAAGCTAAAGGAAGCTAAGGCGTTCTCTTGTGACCAGGCTCATTATCTTTGAAGAAATCTTCAGATCCTCAAGCTATCCTAGCTGCTTCGCTTGGTACTGGATATACCTCTGATACAGAGCTAGGCTGCCAGAATGTCGGCTGAAATTCAAGGTCATTTGTTACACTCCAAGGTCATTTGATATATACTTCTCCTTATTTAGGCATCATTCCTATGACTCAGTGTCTCTTCCATGTAATTTCAGTTGGGGATAAAATTGTTAAAAATTTGTCTT
Source organism: Octodon degus (assembly GCF_000260255.1). Classification (NCBI taxonomy): domain Eukaryota; kingdom Metazoa; phylum Chordata; class Mammalia; order Rodentia; family Octodontidae; genus Octodon; species Octodon degus. The sequence continues at coordinate 7,240,431 of NW_004524636.1, forward strand.
TCTAAAAGTAATGTGCTTGCTTGTATGAAAAAAGAAAATTGGTTCTATCTTGACTGATAAGACGAGGTTGTCAGTGACTGATTATTTGGGGCCGACATGGAAATTGTAGTCTATTCTCCTCTAACTCAGTGATTTTCAGATGCTTTTGATGAAACCCTGACAACCAAATCACTCCTGTAACATTTATGATAAGAGCACATGTCATATTCCACATCCCCAAACACATCAGGCTCTGCCTTATCATTAAAACTAAATGTTTCTATTGCTTTTTATTTGTCACATTTGAATGAAACAATAAAGTCAGAGTGATGAGTTGATTTATATAGAAAATTAACAGTCCAAACAAGACTAAACTTCAACCAGAAAGTTTATAGAGTGTCTTCTGAGAGGCTTAAGCCCAGTCCCATATTTAGTGACATTCCACGTAGCTTCAGATGGGCTTAGCACATGTGTTGTTGTTTTCTTCTTACTTCTGGATTACAGGAGATGAATGGGCTGGAGAGGGAATCCGGACAGAGCTTGTATCTACACTGGGTCAGAACTACCTCTTTTACTTCAAAACTCAGATTTCTGGCCTGGCATCAGGATCTTTCATTCCCTGCCTTTTGGAGTTCATTGAATACAATTAAAGATAGAGGGTTATGAATCCTGATAGACTGAGACTCAAACAAAAATAGCAGAGCAGCAAATTGAAGGGTCCATTCCTCCAGTGAAACATGAACAAAGCAAGCTAAAGCTTTCAGGATTCGCTCCTGTCACACTCTGGGAAGCGACCAAAGCTTTGAGGCATCTGACCAAATGCCGAATGAAGGAAAGCTGACGTGGTAGGAGAGTTTCATGATCTTTTAATTTAGCCTTACCACACCTGGCATCAATCTGAAAAATGGCAGCCCACATTCCCAGAATGGACTTTGGATTCTGGAAGGAGGAACACAGATCTCATTAAGAAGGATTTGTCTTGTACTCTTTTGAGTGGTCTGAATATTTCCTGAAAGAAGAACACAAAATACTTGCCTGTTTTTTTTCTTTTCTTACTCAAAAGTCTCATGGAAAAAGTGCTAATAGAAAATATTCCGGAGAAACATGGAGAAGCAAGCAAACAAGTCATCTAGAACAACATCCTGAGAAAAAAACAGGGGAGAAAGTTACTTTGGGGCATAATGGTTTTAAAATGTTCCTATATGTTGGTGAATCAAAACAGCTGTCTAAGGCATGAAACCATGGTCAGAAAAATTTTGAGAAGATCCTAAACTTTCACTTTCAGCTTAAGTAACTAAGGCAGCCAGACAGCAAGAACCGAAGGCTAAGGCAGAGTTCTAAACAGCCACATGAACCATTGAAAATATTTCCAACACAAAGATCAGGGGAGGGTCTGTGTGTGTGTGTGTGTGTGTGTGTGTGTGCGTGTGTGTGTTGGCTTTAAGTATTTAAAGTAGCTAATCACATAGAAACTTCAGAGACAAATAAAAGAAATACAGCCCTATAAAAGTAGTCTAGGGGCCGGGGAGATGGCTCAGTAGAATAAGCACTACTCTGGCAAGCACAAGGGCCTGAGTTCAATTTCCAGTTCCACCAAACAAAAAAAAAGTAGTCTAGGAAAATGAATGGAGGACTAAATAGACATTTCTCTGAAGAATATATACAGGTAAGTACATAAAAACCATGAAACACTACTCATCATTATGGAAGTGAAAAAGAGAACCACAGTGATATAACCCTGTACAACCATTAGGATGGCTACCACTAAAACGTAACACTAAAGATGACAGAGGATAAGTGGTGATCAGGATGTCCAAAATTCTGGAACACAAGCATTCCTAGGGAGAGTATGAAATGGTGCAGTTGTCATGGAAAATACCATGTGGTTTTTGAGAAATAAAACACAAGATTGCTATGGAATCTAGCAACTTGACTCCTGGGCATTTACCCGAAACAATTCAAAGGGGGGACTCAGACACATTTTAATGTCCATGCTTATAGCAGCGTTATTCACAATAGCCATAAGGGGGCTTGGCTAGTCCTCCTCTCACATGAAGAAAGGTAGAGTGAAGAGGCTGAGCTCACACTTTCTCTGATTTTCCCCATGCCAGAGGTGAGCATACAAGGGCAGCTGCTACAAGAAGCAGAAATTAAGACCTACCCCTTCAGCCAGGTGTGGTGGCACATGCCTGCAATCCCCAGTACTCAGGAGGCTGAGGCAGGAGGATTGTGGCAATGTGATTGACCTTAAGGCAAGTTAAGCTTATAGTTAATAGTGCATTTTCATTAACCCAAACATCCATCAGTGGTTGAATAGATAAATGAAGTGTGGTATGTACACACAATGGAATATTATTCAACCTTAAAAAAGAAAACAATCTGACCCTGACACATGTAATAGTAAGGATAAACTCTGAAGACATTATGGTAGGTGCAGTAAGTCAACAACATAAGGACACATATTTGTATTATTCTAATTATATGAGTCAAAAAGAGTCACTTAAGTTCACAGAGACATGAAGAAGGATGGCAGCCAAGAGACACTGCTTGGACGCTGGTTACTACTGTGCATGTTTCACAATTTCCAGGTGACTGGTGGACATAGCTTCAAGCCTAAAAGAACGGAGCTGAATTAATATTTCTCACTGTAAATTTGGCATCTTTAACTTAGAGATAACATGCTGATGATTTGTGTAAATAAGACTTGCAACTTGAGCAGGGAATGATATGTAGAACTGGAGATTTCATTCGTAGTCTCCACCTCTAAGCACTAGGGACATGAGCACTTTGAAAACGCTTCTCTTGGCAACTAAGTGGATACCAAGTCCCACGCATTGGAGACTTGAAGTACATTGAGTTCAATATGTCAGGGAGTGTCCAAGTCCCCTACTCTGTCTGGTTGTGTGACATCTATAGACCTGCCATGAAATGGCTTCGGTGGTGCACAGCTGCCTCCCAGCATCTGAGAAGGAGAGACAGGAGAATCACAAGTTCAAACCCAGCTTGGGCAACTTAGTAACACCCTGATTCAAAATTTTAAAAACAGGGAGGAGGCTAGGAGTATAGCTCAGTGTGAAGGCAGTGAATTCAGTCTCCTGGAGGGGAGGGGAGGGGAGGGACTGCTATCTGCTATGGCTTATGTGGAAATAAGAGGATGTTAAAATATCACTTCCCCTCCTTGTTAGCTGTCCTCATTTGTGTTTAGTAAATTCGATTAGATTCCTCGATTTGCATGAGAATTAAATTTCATTAACAAATGCAATTAGAAAGTGCAGCAATTTATAGGAGAAATCTGCTTTACATCCTAAACTAATCAACAAAAGGAACATCGATGTAATTGACTTTAAAGAAAGCTAAGCCTACAGTTAATAGCGCATTTGCATATTTTCTACTAAATGTAGAAGATTCACCACAATCAACATATACGCACTAATAAGTTTGGTCTTCTCCATCTCATTGCTTGAAAACGTAGAGCCAGATCACTTTGATCTTACTGCAAGAAATTCTCCCTGGCATGCAATGGAACAAAGCTAAGCCTGCCTGCCATCTTCCTCTTGGCTAATCCTCCTCGCAGGTGCAGAAAGGTAGAGGGGAGAGGCTGAGCTCACTCTTACCCTGATTTGCCCCGTGCCAGAGCTGAGCATACAAGGGCAGCCTCTACAAGAAGCAGAAATTGGGGTGAGGGAGATGGCTCAGTGGAATAAGCCCTTCTCTGGCAAGTGCGAGGGCCTGAGTTCAATACCCCATTTCGCCAAAAAAAAAAAGCAGAAATTAAGACCCACTCCTTCAACCAGATATCGTGGCACACTCCTGTCATCCCAGTATCAGAAGGCTGAGCCAGGAGGACAATCACAAGTTCGAGATCAGCCTGGGCTATAAAGTGAGCCCAAGGCCAGCCTGAACTGCATAGTAAGATCGTGTCTCAAAAAAAGAAGAAAGAAAGAAGATCCACTGCTTTCTCCTCATTTCTTGAGCTTTACCTCTTCTTTATAGCCATAGATGTCAGCCTTGACCACATGTGGAATCATCAGTGTGCCTTAAACAATGCTAACACTTGTGTCTCCCTCTCGCACTCTGACATACTTGGGATTAAATACAATCTGGGTTTTATGGTTTGTATCTAGTTGTTCCCCCCAAAGCCTCATGCAGTCATGGGGAAGCTTCTAGAGTTTGTGGTTAATTCATGATCCAGTGTTGGGGTGATGGATGTGAGCGACACCCCTGCCCTGGGGTGGGTAATCTGCATATAGTATAAGGAGGGAGAGAGACTTGCACTACTACAGCTGCAAACTCTGCTCCTCTGTGCTCTTTCGCTGGTTTCCACCATCATGCATGGCTGCCCTCTGCCATGGGCCACTCTCTTCCCTTGAAGACAGTCAAGTATGGACTGCAGCCTTAACTAGCTGTGAGCTAAATAAGCCTTTCCTTCCTTAATTTTGGGTGTTGGGCATTTTGTCCCCGCAATGAGAAAAAAGTAACTGAGATGCTGGGCTGTATGACCTGAAAAGTTGTTCTGTGTCCTAGTGTAACCATGGCTGAGACCTGCTGCTCTGCAGTTGGCAGTGCTGTCGCAGGAGACAGGTAGAGCAAAGATGTGCATGGAGCTTTGCGGGGAGGGTAAGAGGCTTTCTCAGTCAGAGCACCACTCTTGCAGACAGCAGTGTGTTTCTCATTGCCCATTTAAGGGGTAATGGTGCAAGGCGAGCTCCTTTGCTCTGGCCACATGTTAATAACTAATACTAGCATGAAGCCAGTGGCTTACCTCACAGAATAATGTGCTGCCATTAAGTCAGACAATATGTGACTGTTTTATGGGCTGAAAATTTCTTTGTAAAAAAGGTAGATGGCATTTTAATAAGCATAACCCCAGTGTAAACACTGCCAACTAAAATTGTAAGTAACTGGGCCATGTGACTTCACATGGAAGCAGTCCTAACAGTAATGCCTACAATGAATTATTTTCTGAACCACTTTTAGTCTCCAGTTACTACCTTGGGTAACATTTTGGATGGTGCACTCTTTTTACAAATAGGATAAATTCAAAACCAGTAAAAGTACATAATCAAGGTTCGGCTTTTGGCAATCAACACAAATCTTTTATGAAATACGTTGCTTTGCCTTTCAGACTTGCCTTTCAGAGTAATAATTTATAATTGAAAGATATCTGCATTTAATAAAGTAAAGCCATATTAATATGCTGAGCTGTAAAAGGCTCAAGTCAACAACTTCTGACATTGACAGTCATGCAGATAACCCACTGCTATTATAGACTACTGGACTATATTGGATTACTTTGCTGAATTCATGCACCTACAATATATGAATGGCAATGGAATACACATCTCTGACAAAAGTAAACAAAAAAGGGGATATAAATGAAGGACCATTTTGTAGTGAAAAAAATAAGTATATATATATTATATATATATATCTGTATATACAAAATAGCATAGATATACAGCTGCTTTCTTTCAGTGAGAAGTAAGTTTTGAACTAATAGTGTTTAATCAAGATATCATGTCTGCACCTTGTACTATAAATACTATGACAACAAGATGCAATGTATTAATTATTGCAACTGTCCTACTAATCTGTTTTGAAACTATCTCATAGCTTTTTCTCAACAAAATTATTTTTTAAAAAACGAAAAAAATACATTGCTGAGGAGTCTGTACCTCATTAATCTTATTATATCCACCTTCTTGGGTTTCTAGAGTATCGATCTCTGAGTCTTTTATTGTAAACCTATGATACTGGCAGTCAAGAAGGTTTTTAATTTTATTTTATTTGTTTATTATTTTTGGTGCAGGGTCTCACTACCAAGTTCAGAATGGTAGTGATGGGCCAGGGAGATGGCTCAGTGGAATAAGTGCTTCCCTGACAAGCGCAAAGGCCTGAGTTCAATCCCTGGTTCAAAAAAAAAAAAAAAAACAGAATGGTAGTGGTGCTCCTGTCTCAGCTTGCCTTAGTGCTAGGATTACAGGTGTGTACCACCACACCTGATTCAAAAAAAATCTGAATATGCTACATTGTCTCACGTTGGGAAGGTAGCCAATTTGTAGTTTTCCACTGGGGCAGTCCTTCTGTGAACTGTCAAATCAAACTCGCATTCACACAATAAACTATAAGCTTTCCTCATGAATTAGAAGCAAGTAATTGGTTTTAAAAATGGTGTTGGGGAGTAGTATAGTTTTACCAAGTGGGAAGAAAACAAATCAAGTAAGTGAAAAGCTCCCATTGGAAAAGGACTTAACTCCCTAGAGGAGAGGGAATAAAGTCCCTGTTATCTCCCTCCCCTCTCTGTCTATCTCCCTGTCTTCTGTAGGTTTCATCCTCCAAACTCAACACAATGGCCAGTTCTTAGGAATCTGTCTCCCAAACACCGGATTGTGTGCACAATTGGGTCTAAGTGAGCAAACGGGAAGTATACTGCATCTTTGCTCAACTAGTATTTTTCTTCCCTTTTCACAGCACTATAACCAGCTAACAGACTAAATGTGACCACATCACTGACTTCTGCCCAAGCTATCATTGAAATCAGAAGGTAGAGCTCTAAAATTTGTTTGCAACCAGACACAGACAGCAGGGCCATGTGTTTTTGTCTTCCCTCCTTCCTCCTTCCTGATACCATAATGTAGAGACAAAGATGGATGGGGCTGGTGGCATTTTTGGACTGTGAAGCAACATTGCGGCTAAGGACATAGTGCAGGAGACTTGAGCAGAAATGTACCAGGAGCTCAGGTTCCCAGGGGCTGAAGTCATTGTACCTGCTCCTATTCCGCCTCTGGGCTTGTTTCCTATGAAGATTAGTGCTTTTGTGTTAAAAATTTAAAAAAAGATAGATCAAAAGTTTTCTGTTACTCTATATTTGCCATCAGCTATAGAACTAAAGTATCATATAAGTATTTTAAATTGCAACCTCTAAAGCTTTTAGGTTTATGTCTCCACCTATTTATAATTTCAGAATGTATCTGACTGCTTTACATTAGGTCATTGCTCGAGAGCCTGCTTGTTTGAGATCAGGTTGGTGCTTTGACTATAAGTGGATATAGTCCTTTAATGCCAAGCAGGTCTGTGTTGCATATTGGGTGAGTGGATAGATGAAACATCCCAATTTATGCTGGCTTCTCAGATCTGGGATAAGTGTGCACCTCATCAAAGGGTTGTTTCCTTCCAATGTGCATGACAACAGGCACTCTCACACCTTCAAAATCAAACAGAGCTGGGAGACAATGTGTGACATCTCTTTGGGAAGGTGAGAGACAACATTTCTTAGGAAGAGCATGAATACAGATGAGATGATAATCATTACTCAAATATCGCCAAATAAACAACATTTCCATTGGGTACCTTTTAAGCAGTCCGATTTTTCACGGAATATATTTCAGTTTTATTTTGCCTGGCTGGTAATCATAGCACTAAATTTAATAAATATATATTATTGAATCTCTTTAGTATATTCCCAGTGACATAAATTTAGTACATTGTTGGCTATGATGCATGACCACTTCTGGCTTCCATTACCTACGTGGAGCTATCTTAAGTAATACATCGCCTTTTTTTTTTTTTTTTTAACTGTGCGTTCATAGAATATAACATCCATAGCACAGATCATTTCGGTGATCATACTAGCGCAAGACTGTGCTGAAACTACAGTTTTGTTATTGACATTTGTACCCGGGGATTTCTTGGACTGGAATGCAGTGAACAGTTCATTGAGAATTGTAAGATGGGGGTGGGGGGAATCCAGACACTAATTCTGGATGTGAGACAGGTATGTAGATAACCTGGTCAGGATGCATCTAGCTTTTCTTCCCAGGGGCTCCGTGGGTATTTTGGATCATTGAGTCATACCGACTTCTGGGTTGGTCTCATTGCAAGGAGGTGTAGCATTTTCAAGCGAGCTAAAGCGCTAATAATAATAAACGGAAATTTTTTTAAAAAAAAATAAAAATAAAGTGCTAGTGCTGTTTATGGCAGCATTTGGGTTTTATGCTGTTGATTGTGAGCTCTAAGAAGGATGGGCCCAATCTGGAAGCACATTCTAGAGTTGAGGGACAATATTGCCATTAAATTGAAGAAGGGAGAGGCGCTGAAATGGCGACTCACGTGTAAGTCTCTGGTGATTTTATTTGATTTCTTCTTCTGTCTTGAATGCCTTTTCTATTCTTAGCAATGTTTCAACTAAATTATCCAGACACTCAGGTCTCTACTTCACTTTTCCCTTGAGAGACTGCTGACACCTGAGCATATGCTATCTGTAAGTTCACTGTTGTATAGCAACATCAAGAAGTTGGTAGAAAATCTCTCTAAATTGTGCTGGAAACACTTTCCAGATTTAAGATATTTTAAGTGACCGTCCTAATGCCCATAAAACTAACTTCCCTAATGTACATTAAAAAACTACTTTATGATACTTTAATTTAGAATACTTTAGCAATAATCACTCCTACTGTGCTTAAAAGCAACCAAGGTTGAAATGTCTATTTGAAGTTGTTAAAATTGTTAAAGGACATTATTTAGCAGTTGTGATTTAGCACCCAAAGCTGTGGCTTTGAAGTAAATTTATGCTTTAAAGGGAATGTATGATCAGTTGAATTTTCACATCTCCTATCCAAATTAGAAAACTGAAGCAGTCAGAAGATCTAAAATGTAATAGTTCAGGCATTTATGCAGAACTAGCAACAAACTTTCTTTTAACATAAACAGTTTTTACATTCTCAATTTTTAAAACAAGAGGTCATGTTGATCTTTTAAAAGCAGGAGATCAGGTTGGGTCTGAAATGATACCCAAAGGTTCTTATGTTGAAGGCTTGGTCTGGTCACCAACTTGTGGTGCTTTGAGAGGTGGTAGAAACTTTGGGAGTTGGGATGGACATGGGGGAAGGAAGTGAGGCCATCGAGGGCTGGTCCTTGAGGGGACTGTTGGGACCCCAGCCCTTTCCTGTTTCCTTTTCACTGTCCATGCAACATGAGCTCAACGATATTCTTCACCCCACACTCTTGCCATGGAGTACTGCACCACTGAAGCTCAAAGCAATGGGGCCATGCAACCTTGGAAAAAGCCACGAATCCAAATAGATCTTTTCTGCTCATTAGCTGACTTAGTTCAGATGTTAATAACAACAGCAAAGGAAAGCTGATGAACACACAAGTATCCTTAGAAAACAAAGTATCTATGCTATCTATAAAACACCATTTAAACTCTAAGTGAACTTCCAACAACACAAGCCAAATATATGCTGCGTAGATTATACTGTGGTTGCTGGACAGCTGTAAAATACAAAAAGTTCCCATTACTCTTCAAGTTTTACCTCTGAGAATTTTCTAGCCAAGTTCTTATTTGAACAGAGGTCAAAAATTACTGTGTGGGCTTTTCTTAAGGGATGATTTTAATGAAAGTGCCTCGTTATTGCAACATATGCTGCCTTCCTTTCAAAAGATTTCCTCAAAGCATAGTGATTAAATCCTGGGGGAAAATAAATTTGTACTTTCCAAAAGCTTAAAGAAGTAATTCACAAGGGAAAAATAAAAATCGAAGTTTTGAATCCTCATATATAATGAGCAAATACTTCTTTTAGCCTAAAAATCAGAAAACATTACTTTTGCTTTTACTTGAAATCAATGTGTGTTGTGAAAAATATTCTTGTGTACTTCCAAAGAAAACTGCTATATTTTGAACATTTTTTTTTAATTTAGAGAAGATTTTGAATGTTTAAATATGTGTTCTAGAAACATAAAACATTACCCTATGGTATGTCATGGCTTGGGTATGTTCCCATGAATATCCTAGGGGCACAGCCCAGGAGAAGATTTGGGGATACGAAGAGTTTATATGTGAGATGACTTCAGCAATCACCAGCTTTGGAGTAGTGAATAACAGAAAGAATACAAGGCAGCCAACAGAGTGTGAATTAACAGTCAAATTAGCAGGATAGATAAATGGGGTACTCTGGACAAGCGTGTGGAACACAGACCTTGCTGTTGTCTATCTATCTGCACGGCAAGGAGGCTGGGATGTTTATATCCCCACTCCAATGCTCTTTGATGAGTGAGTGTATGAAGTTTGTAAAGGAAGACTTCCCATTCAGCTTTTACCATACCTGATACTTCTGGAGACCATGAAGGCAAAGAGCTTCAGCTCTTCACTTTGAAAGTAGCCAGTCTGAGTGCATGGGTGTAATAAGAACCAAATATGGGGCCAGCGAGATGGCTCAGCGGACCAAATTGCCTGCTTAGGCAAGCTTAGGCAAGCACAGGGAGCGTGCTTTGATCCCCAGCACCACATGCCGCACCAGCTCCATCCGCAGGGAGGGCTGAGGTGACCAGAGCCCAGGTGTTGTGGCACACACCTGTAATCCTAGCGCTGGGGAGGCTGAATGCAGGAGGATCACTACGAGTCCAAGTTGCATATTGAGGACCCTGCAGCAGCCAAATACATTAAAAAGAAAAAAAAAAAAAAAAGAACAAAATATATATATATATATATATATATATATATGCATTTCCAAGACTCAGACTATATCTACTATCATAAAAAGCTGGCTATAAAACCCAATTATGATAACAAATATTTCCCTTAAGAATAAGTAACAGACTGTATTCATAACCCAAATCCTAAATAAATATGAAAATTTAAACAGTTATGAATAAATATGTCAGAATTAAAATGTATTGATGTGCAAAAAAAAGAATAAGTAACAGCGGTAAAATCCAAACCAAATTATCTAAACTCCTAGGAATCAGACAAATATAAATTAAAGCATAGGCTGGGTGTGATGCCGCATGCCCATGATTCTAGAAGCCTGGGAGGCGTATGCAGGAAGATGGCCACCTGGCCCACTTAGTGACTTAGTAAGACCCTGTGTCAAAAATTAAAAATTAAAACATGGTAAGGAAATTATAGTATATACAGTCACTAGGTATACAGCCGACAAAATTATAGCTGTGAAAATACATATTAGCTTGAAAATAAATGCTTATACTATCAAATAAGCAGAATGATACTCAGCAATAAACAAGCATGGTAGTCGTAACTATCCTATGCTTTAATAGTGTTAATGTATTCTGGAATGAAGTAGGGCCAAGAGTGATGGAAATATTCTATCAATTGTAATGTTGCATTTGCAAGCAACAAAAAGACCCAGCTCCTGCTGGTTTAAACGATCACATATATTGGCTCCCATGTAACTGAAAAGCCTGACAATTGGGCTTCAGGTTAGATTCGTCCACTAGGTCATTAAGGGGCCAATTGTTTTCTTTCCCTTCTCTCTTCTTTCTCGTATCTGCTTCCTGCCACAGTCCTGCTCCTCCAGATTGTCATTTTGATGCCTGCAGAAACTAGGACTGGATGCTTCCTTGATTACACTAGCTGTCAGAATGAGGGCTCCTCTCCCTCAACTGCTGAACAAAACATCAGCATTCATTCTTATCATCTGGGCTGCTTGCCCATTACTAGACTGAAAAGTATGACTGGAGAATAAGATTGGCCGCAACCCCCTGAGCACTCCCTCTGCAGTAGCAGCAGCAGCAGCAGCAGTGGAGTCGATTCCACTCTAAATCAGTGGCTGCTCCACAGTGAGGGAGCACAGAACAGGTGCTGAGGAAGCCATGGGAATGTCTACTGCATAGGTCAATATAGGTCTCTGCATGGGACTACATATGTGTACAGATGTGTATGTATCTCACTCTCCCATGATGGAAGGAAACAGAACTAACTAAGTATGCTAAGTCATTTTATTCACTCAGTCAACACATATTTACTAAGTACCTGTCTTATCCCAGACTGTTCTAGGCACTCCAGACACAGTACTAAATGAGACCCAGGGGTGCCTTATCTCATGGAGATAGTATAGTGGAGGAAGACAGGCAATGAATGAATGAATAAACAGGAAAAATGATATGAAGCACTGGAAGCAGGATGCCAGTTGTACAAACTATATGGATTTCTTTTCTTTTGGAGGACCTAGAGAGTGAGTCTAAGGAGGAATTATTTTGTGCTGAGATCTGTATGAAAAGAAGAACCATTGAGGCAAAAATCCAGGAATTAGGGGCCAGGGAGATGGCTCAGTAGAATAAGCTTTTACCTGGCAAGCGCAAGGGCCTGAGTTCAATCCCTGGTTCTGAAAAAAAAAAAAAAAGCAGGAATAGAGCACAGCACGAAAAAAAGCACTTCAGTGTGAAAGGGTTAAAAGTAAAGCAATCAAGTGTAGTAGTGGAACACACATATAATCCCAGCACTCTGGGAAGCTGAAGCAAGAGGATCGTAGGTTCAAGCCCAGCCTGAACAGCTCAGCAAGATCCCCTCTCAAGCTAAATAATAAAGTACTGAGCATGTGGCTCAGCTCTGATCAATCAGCAGTATCACCGAGAAAGTAGGAGACATGGTATGTATGCTTAAGCGCGAGTGGAGTGAGAGGAGATTGGAGCCATTTGCAGGTTGTGTATCAAATGCACTAGGGAGAGTCAAAAGGGAGCCCAGCTGATAGCTGCTGTCTCGGCGTGGGTGAGGGTTGGTGGTGAATGGAGCTGAGGGGCGATGAGTAGAGAGGAGAGGACCCTGGGGAGGACTCTGAGGCAATGCCCCGTGAGATCATGGTGGTGAAGACACAGGGTGGGAGGGCTGCGGAAGTCAGAAATAAAGGCTGACTCACAAATGTGAGGCCTGAGCAGCTACCAGAACTACTGATTGTGACTAAGATGCAAAGTGGAAGGTGAGGGCCAGCCAAACGGCTCAGCGGATCAAAGTGCCTGCCGGCAGGCTCAGGGCTTCAGCATTTGATCCCTCCACCATGCACTGAGCTGGCAATTGAGACTGGGCGTGGTGGCGCAAGCCTGTAATCCCAGACCTTGGGAAGCTGTAAACAGGAGGATCACTAGGAGTCCAATCTAGTAATGAGACCTGTAGACTCTTCCTTAAAATACAGAATAAATAAATAAACAAACAAACAAACAAACAAAGCAACATGGTTAAGAATGACAGGACCCTGACTGTAGAATGCTAAAGCAGTGGCTGCACACATCTCATAGTCATGAGGCTGACCCTGAATTCGGTATAGGCATCTGGAGATTTGAGGAAAGATCACTGCTAAAAGCAGAGATTTGGAAATTATTCATATTTATGTATAAAATATTTTAGGACCGGA
>NW_004524636.1:7255199-7260058 GCF_000260255.1 Octodon degus
AGGAGGAGGAGGAGGAGGAGGTTCCAGAAATCAAGAGAAAATATCAAGACCACACCATGGAACAGTCTTCTGTAGAACACAATGACTAAGAATAGGATATCCACAGCCGTGGGAAATTAGGGAGGTGCACACCTATAATCCCAGCATTCAAGAGGCTAAGAGGCAGGAGGATTGCTGTGAGTTTGAGACTAAACAAAAATAATATTTTTATGGTTATTCATTATTTTTCCAACAAAAACTTGCTCACTAGAATGAAATACATTAGTTTGAGTTCTTCTAATGCTGGTCCTAAGCCAAGGATGTGAATAAAACAATTCATTTTGAAACAATGCCCAGCAAATAGCACTAGATGCATACAGAAGAGAGAAGGGGGAGGAATGTAGCCAGTGAAGGCTATGATGTCAAGTCAGTTACTACTTTGGGTAGCCAGTCAATCCCACTGAAAAGAGGGAAGTATGATCAGGTACTAGCATTAGGGCTTCACTGCCTAAGAGGAAGGTTGCTGAGGTATTGGTCCACTAACTTCCTTCAGTCATTGGTTAAGGGCTCTTTCCAAAACATCAAATCTGTGCCACTTCCTGCCTGCTAGGCACTAAGCAGGCCTATGGCATGGAAAATTCACACCACCCAAAAAAATACAAAGGTAGTTAGCTAAAATTCAAGTCCACATTCAATAAAAGGAAGGGAAAACCAGTAGAGGATTGAAAAGAGGGTGGAAGGGGTAGGGACATGGTAATAATGAAAGATTCTCTGGGACTTGTGTCTGATACTAACCCAAATGAGAACCTGCCATAGTTTCTTTGAAAATGACCCATCTTGTCCACCAACTGATTGGCTTATATAATTAGTAAGGTATATATTGCCAAGTCAGTTCTAAGAAGGGCAAAAATGTCAAGCCTACTGGAAACCAGGGAGCAGAATAGGGACAGGATAAGGGTAAGGACATGGAGGCACTGTGAGATTTAGTGGCTTACTGAAGGATATACAGATACAGTAGAAGTACTGGATATCTTGAGGTACTAATATGTGAGTTTGATGAACATCAATAAAATGCATCTTAAATATTTAGGAAGGAAAAAGTAGCTCTTTTGTACATTCCAGTGCCACCCATCAAGAGCCTTTTAGCTCATTACTCCAACGACTGATGTGGACACTGGGCTCGTCTTCTTTTTGCACAGAAGATTATTGTGCCCACAAGAATACATCGATAGGGGCCGGGGAGATGGCTCAGTGGAATAAGCGCTTCCCTGGCAAGTGCAAGGGCCTGAGTTCAATCCCTGGTTCTGAAAAAAAAAAAAAAAAAAATACATCGATGGACACATAGTGCATGTGATTCTCACATTCTTTCTTGACTCCGACATAAATTAAGCAAAGAGAAATGGGACAGCTCCTCACTTTTTCCTTTGAACTGGGGCAAAAATAAGTATCAACCCTATCACAGCAGTTCATCTGGAGATGAATTCTCTGGCCTTATGCGTTTGGTCATGTTCTGATGCACAGATCCTTCCCTTCAGTAGATGAAATCCTGGCTATTTCTCTGTTCACCCAAGAGTGCTAACAGAGGGATTCTGGCACTGCAATCTATGCTGCTGCATTTAGCCCTTTAATCCCACTAATAAACTTAGTGCTATATATCTCAATCTCACTTCAAAACTGATTGAGTAGATTAGAAAACCACTACTTTATGGAAGCCACCAACCCTCAGATATCTGCATGTCAGTTAAACCATAAGCTCTGAAGGCTAATTTATAAGACAGAGCAAAGATATCCCAGTTAAAAAATCGCACACATGTATGTTCGAGCAAAGTGCAACAAGCACTTATAAAAATTGCTTAGGAAGTGCAATTTCTTCTTTAATTTTATAAATTACTTCCCAGTTGGTCAAATTAATAATTGAAAATAATCTTCTGAACATTGGTAGTCATTTCTGCCTAATTTTCATTAAAAGTAGTAGTTTAGCCTCTTCACCTGAAGCACTTAACCTGATTTCATATTGTAATAAAGAAATGCTATTTAAGAGTTCAGGGACTGCACTGCACCATGAAAGCCAGGAAGGCTTTCATTCCTGCAAGTCCATCCCTGCTGTTGATGAAACTCCTGCAGCCTGAGATGAACAAAACTGTCAAGTGATAAATAACAGACCAAGGAGAGGAAAAGAACACCCTCTGGCAAGACAGTCCAAATTCTAAATATAATCTTCTTTTCATTTTAGGTAAATGTTGGGAGATAGCACTATATTTCCATACTTCCAGATAACTTTTAATTTTTATTTTCAGTTTTTAAAATAAGTCTATGCATGCACATAGTGTGTGAATGTAAAAATTAAACAAAAATATATGATGTAAAAAATAGAGACATACAAGATCAGTTTAGATACATTGGGGAGATATATAGCTTTAAAAGAAGCAGGATATAGTTTATTACTCATCTCTCTTCTCAAAAGCAAGTTAATGTTACCCTGTCTCTCCTTCCAGTTGTATTTTAAAAAATGGGGGGGGATCTCACTCTGTGGTTTAGGTTGGCCTTGAACTCACTTTGTAGCCAAGGCTGGCCTCAAACTCAAAACAATCCTCCTGCTTCAGCCTGCTGATTGCTGGGATTATAAGCATGAGACACAACACCAAGCTCTAGTAGTATTTTTTAAGCATTTATTGATCTTTTATTTACTTCCTAGCTGAAATAAAGTTAATAAAGAATTGTGTTTCCTTCATATTTTTGGATTTAAAACTTTTAAATTCTCACCATCAATTCAATGGTTGTACAATGAACCATATATTTGAAAATGTTATTCATAAATGAATATGTTATTTCATATATTTCAAATATATGAACCATATATTTGAAAATGTTATCTATCTATCAATAGATAATAGTCAGGAAGATTTACAGCTGAGACAGGAACAAACTATGTGCACTGTAAATGCTCAGCAGCAAGTGGAGGACTGGCATTAATTCTGTCTGACACATCATAGAAAAAGGAGCAGAGAACCCCAACAGGAACGCTGGACGTGGAAGAATGAATGTGATGACAGTAACACTTAAGAAATTCCCATAATCAAAGTATGAATTGTTTATAGCCAGGTAGGAAATAAATACTTGTATCAGAGTCTTGTATAATAATCATGTTGATTCCTCAGGCAAAGGCTATTTCACATTTCTTTGATCACTTTTTAACATAAACAATTTACTTGACAAAAAAAAGACAATAACATTCCCCCATGGTATGTCCTAGTTTAGTTCATAAACATTAGGACCTAAGAACTGACATTTGTTTTTTAATAAATTTAAAAATTAAAGTTAAATGCACGTACAATAAGCCATGTGATTTCTGTTCTCTTGGCTAATTATTAGATTATCAATGTTTTCCACCCTCTTCCTTGTTTGATTTTATTTTTAGTGTTAAAATGGCAAGGAGCTCATTACTGCTTCCTGTGTTTGCCGTCTTACAAGAACCATTTGTGGTTTTATATGTACCAGACCCTCATTATAGCCGTGTGTGTGCATGCGGAGCCTCTGCTTTTGTGAACGTGTCTTTAAAAGTTGCCCCAGTAACTAATAAACATGACCTCTTCAGCCCATAGGGATCTCTTCCATTTCTATTCTAATAAAACCTACTAACAATTAGCTGATAATCTTAACCTTTGTTAGCCTTTGTAATTTATTTTTTGGTGTACTCATTTCTTTGTCTTCACTGATTAATAACTTAGCAAGGATAAGGACTGTGCAAACTTTTTTGTGTGTATTTTATAGATACCAACCTAGTGTTTGAAATGTATTATATCTGCCATTAATATTTTTTTAAATGAGCCAACTTCCTTTGGATAAGCACGCAATAGCCACTTCAGTCTGTAGGGGAATGAAAGTGTGTGAAGGTTGTAAATAATCAGATTCGAACAGTCCTTGATTTGTTGAAGCAAAGTGAGTGGAGAGAACAAAACTATTGACCTAAAAAATGAATTCATGAAAAATAACATCTCCTACATAAGAAACAGAATATAAAGGATTATGGTTTCAGGAACTATAATGAGCAGTTTTAATGGAGAGCTCATGTAGATTGTTTGTGAGAAATGTAAACATATTACAGATAGAAAGTTCTGGGCTAGGGATATAGCTCAGCGACATAAGTGCCTGCCTGGTGAGCACAGGTTGAGAGTTTGATCTCTGGTGCTGAAAAAAAGATACAAAGTTTTATGGAAATAAAACCAATACTGTTTAAGAATTTGTCCAGAGTAACATATTTGATTTTTAACACCTATACTTCTCTTCTTTGTCCATTACCACTCAAGGTCATTAAAAGAAACTATGACCTAATTCCTTCCAAATAAATCACCTTCATTCTTAGCACTTTCCAATACAATTTGAAGCAATGGTTCAGTCTCTTCTGTAAGCCTATTGTACATAATAACAAATGAACAGAGCAATAAGAACAGGGGTACTCATGGGCAGAGCTGAAGAAATTTCTTATAGCAGTTACCTCTTGATAGGAACAAATATTCTCCCAAAAGAAATCACTGAATAAATGAGAGTACTCTTGCTTATTTCCAGCATACCTTTTTTCCTTTCTGTATACTCGCTGGTATTTGTTAGAAGATTTATTATGTAAGGGCCCCAGTTCTTCCTCACTGGCACCTCCTTGAATCCATGCCCTTAGACGTGAAGCTTCATAGCCGGCTTCTGCTCTGGTTTAGCAGTGAGACTCACAGAGCAAATGGAATGCATGTGAATATGACACACATAAAGAAGTAAAGGAGGGGGCCCAGCCCTAGCTCAGTTCTTTAAGTTGCTGCTTCCACAATGCTGGCAGCCTCAGTTTGCTGTAGTTCGATCCCCACAACACTCCAGCCATGCAAAAGTGCCCT
>NW_004524636.1:7260158-7298763 GCF_000260255.1 Octodon degus
TTGCTGTAGTTCGATCCCCACAACACTCCAGCCATGCAAAAGTGCCCTGAAGGCATTCAAGGAGCAAAACACACACACACACAAAAAAAAAAAAAAAAAAAAGAAGTAAAGGAGACTGGGGGGATAGCTCAACTGAGCAAGTGCTTCCTGGCAAGTGCAAGGGCCTGAGTTCAAGTTCAATCCCCGGCTCCAAAAAAAGAAAAAAACAATTGAACGAAGAAGTAAGAGCATGTGCCAAGAGGCCCACACTTAGGGTGTGTGCTGACTCTGTCCTACAGGGTACATCCAGGCTGACCTGCTTGCAAAGGCAGAGGTGGAGCACAGCTGAGCACCCCGCAGATGGCTCAACCAGGGTCCCTCTTGATGACCACCACTTCTACCACCATGAACACGACTGGGCTCTCTCCTGACCAATGCAACCATCAAACCAGCCTGCAGAACTAAAGACTTAATAACTGTTGATTATTTTAAGCTACAACTTTTTTTTTTTTTTTGGTGGAACTGGGGATTGAACTCAGGCCCTTGCGCTTGCCAAGCAAGTGCTTATTCTACTGAGCTATCTTCCCGGCCCAAAGCTACAACTTATTGATTATATAGTTTACTCACATGGCATTAATATAACAATGTCTAATTAATAGGTTTTCATTTTGAAATATTCAAATTTAAATGAGTTTTTGTTAATTGTCAGCACAGACGCATTTGGATAGTGAATGGTGGAAAATATGCCCGTGCCTCTAGGCACAGGGTGTGGCATCAAATGAAAATTCCTGACCAATGGATTCTTTTCCTCAAACTGGTAGAGGAGCTTGAGCCACTGGTTCTACTCCCAAACCCCACACCCCCAAATTGAGCAACTACCAGCGGTGGTCTGTGATGACTGACTCCTAGAGTAGCATCCAAGATCAGCACCTGGACTTCAAATTGGAACCAAAAGATGGCATCATTCGTATTCCAGAGCTCTTCTTGGGACCAGGCTGAGACTTGCTCAAAGCTGAAGCTACATCCTTGGTTGTGTTTTCCTGCTGCCTCTTGGTGTTCCTTTGTGTTTCTCCTGAGAACCTATGCCAATAGATCACTCACCCAAGGATCCTTAACTTAGGCTCTGCCTCAAGGCAACTTGACTCGACATAACCAGACCTGGAGGATTTTCATAGAACAAATGAACACACTGACTCCAGTAGATATCTCAGATATCTGTTGATATACCTTTTGATTCTAATGCTTACTTTGAGCAAAGATCATCCCTTTGATTCCTGAATTTAGTGAAATGTCATTATTTCATTCACCTCCATTTCCTTCTGCATACCCAGTAGAAACCTTGAAAATGCTATCAAGGGGAGTTTTTGTTTTTGCATTTTGAACTTGGATCTGATTGTGTCTAACTAAGCAAGAGAAGGAAGTGAAATTCTACTGTATTAGCATGGCATTTGAGGTGGAGGAGTTTAGCGGCAGCAGCAATCATGTGGAGCAGCCATTTATGGCTGAATGATACTATTGTAGCCACTTAACATGCTGAACCATTCCTCTCTGTCTGGAAAAATCATAAAAAGGGGACCGTCAGCACTCTGAGTCACTGCTAAGAGGCTTATGCATCCTCACACCTGCATTTAAATGAGTATTTCCGGGGCAAAAAATAAGGACCTTAGAGAAATGAAATGAAGTACTGTAGCAGGGAAAAACAATATTGGTTTCCATCTGCATTTGGAAATTAACTGCTGAAAGAACACTTCTAGAATTAAATTAATCATTAATAACCATTTTGAATGACCTTTTAATGTATCTTTTTAAAAAATGAGAAAAAATAGTATGAAAAGGATTATAATCAAATTGCATGATTTGCTGACATCTAAAATATAAAGGATAGTTACTGATAAACCTTGCTTTGTACCAAGAAAAATGTTTGTCTATCTATCTATCTATCTATCTATCTATCTATCTATCTATCTATCTATCTAGAGATATACAGTTATGTATAGAGTTATACAGTCATATAGAGATATGTATGTTTTATGTATTATATATTATGTCAAGTTCAAAGAGGACTCAGAAAGAAGACTTGTGAGTCTTCTTTAGTTTCTTCCTTAAATTTTACTCCTATTATGGTGTGATTTGTGTAGGATACAATGTGTATATCCTCTAGGTACACATCTTTCTTTTTTTTTATTTTAGAATAGGTCCTACAGGGTGTTCAGAGTCTCACTACTAGATTGGACTCCTAGTGATCTGCCTCCCAAGAACTGGGATTACAGGCATATGCTATCATAGTCTCAATCGCAGTCTCAGTGTGCCCTGGGGGCGGGGCCAGCACGGCAGGCCTGGGGATCAAACCCCCGGCCTCTGAGCCTGCTTGCAGGCATTTTAATCCACTGAGCTATTTGGTCTGCTCTTTAGGTACACATCTTGAATGTGCACACACACATTATCCATATTAAATAGACAATTTCCAGTGTCCCAGGAAGTCTCTTCAATGATATTCTCAACCTAAAAGAAATCATTCTGACCTTCCATCGCAGACTCCTTGTATTTTCATGTTTCTGTGGAAGAGCTATTTCCCCGAAAAGCAGCAGGAGCAATCTAGTCAGTGTTCTTTCGCCTATTTCTAGCATCTCTTTAGTCTTTTTAGTCTTCATGATCCCAAGAAATTACTAGTCTTTTGGTTCTTGTACTCAGAAGAGCTCTCCCTTATCAGGTCTCCATTGGGTCTTCTTGCCCATGCAGTAACCAGGTTCTCAGTGTGAGTCCTGGATGTTTTGTTTACTTTCTGGGAAGAAAATCCTTTTAAGATTCTAAGCACTACAGCTCTAGGTTCATAGCTGGATATATATTCCAGAATGGATACTAAGTCTTTTCAGATATCCCTTACCTGCTGGAGACATGACCTTATTTCTTTGTCTCTGTGAAGGTCCTGAGCCAGTGCCACATGCTGTCCTTGAGCTAGAGCCCTGTAGCAGGCATAGACTTTATTGCTAACTTTCCAGCTTACTGACCCTGAACCATGCACAAGTCAGGAGATGTCACAGACTAACTCATCCATCCAGAACAGCCTCCTGCACAGTTGTTGCAGATGAGATGGGGCTGGGAAGAAATACAGCTACTCTTTCCACAACGCTCTGTACACATTTGAGTCCAGAGCTATTCTAGTTCCTGCTGTACCACAGTGGTTCACGTCTCCCTGCACTTGGTCATGTTATTACCCCTTTATAGAAAGATCAGGGGCCAAGGAGATGGCTCAGTGGAATAAGCGCTTCCCTGACAAGTGCAAGGGCCTGAGTTCAATCCCTGGTTCTGCCAAAAAAAAAAAAAAAAAGAGCAGTAGCTATAGAAAGAACAGGTTTTACCTTTCTTGACTTGGATGTTTTTCTTTAATTTTCAAGTCCCAGTTGAATTTTATATTCCATTATTTCATGCTCAACTAAATATATATAGAGATAGAGGTACATAGAGATATTTGGTGCTGACTGTTGGTGAAAACTAGAGATATTTGGTGCAGTCTCTGGCACACTAAGTGAATGCTATACCTCTAAGCTATAGCATTAAGGTGCTTCTTTAATATTGCTTCTGTTGCTCCCTAAGTTTTAGGAGGTCTCTGGCTTCTTGCTGGCTCCATTTGCCCAGTTGCAATCTATTAATATTTAAATTCAAATGTAGACATCATCTGCCTGAATCTTTCTACTTTCTTTCTAATGAAATTCATTTACATCCTTGCCCCACCAAATTTGACAGTCTTGTTACTACTCCTTGGATGTTTTGGCATTTTAGCTTTTCTTTCCAGCTATAAACAAGCAAACATCAAACCAACAAATCCTTGGAGAAGAGAAGCCCTGTCTTATCCAGAGCTAGATTGCCAGTGCGTGCGAGCACTCCTTTTAGACTCATCGTAAATCCTTGCTGGATGGCTCCATGTAGTCAGTGGATAAGAAAGCTTCCTAGGGGCCAGGGAGATGGCTCAGTAGGATAAGCACTTGGCTGGCAAATGCAAGGATCTGAGTTCAATCCCTGGTTCCGCAAAAAAAAAAAAAAAAAAAAAAAAAAAAAAAAAAGCTTCCTCAATGAATCATATTACTGCAACCTGTCATAAGTATTTTTATGGTTTTATATTGCTGGCTTATGGAAAGGCAATTCAAACTACAGTATTGACATACCGTTGGTATCACAAAGAACATATTTCAGTCTCAAATATTCTATTAGCATTTCATTTCTCATCTTAGAATATATGGCTGACTTATGGCTGTCACAGACCTAAGTTACTGCCAACTTTGAGATTTTAATTCTACTTCTTGTGGACTTTTTTTTTTGCCCCAGGAACATCATTTTTTTCTGGATCACTTCACCTATTTTAGATTTTTGGCTTTCTTTCCAAGGACATTTTTACAAAGATGTTTAGAGGAGCAGAATTCTCATCAATGTTACAAGAAGACAAAAACTAAGTACACTTTTCAAAGCAGATACTAGGTCAGTGGCCAAACCAGACTTGCTAACTAACCTCGCTCTGGTACATTGGTCAGGCTTTTAAAGTTCTGACATGCACAGTGACAAATCCTGATTTGCCATAGACTTGAATGATAACTCATTAGGAAGAAAAACACCCAGAATGTTCAATTTGCAAATGTTCAATCTGCAAATCTCCTTTTCCCATTTTCTGCAAAATGTGTTTTTATCATGAATGAGATTTGCATATCTCTGTAAATACACACCATAGTTTGTAGATGCAATACCCTTGTACACTCCTGTATCTAGGCCACAAATTTCCATTCCAAATTCCACAACTACCCTACTAACTGAACACTCAGAGGCTCAATGACTAGCACGTTCACCACGTACATGAAGGACACGTTGAGGTACACAGTCCCAGCCTCACATGATATATTTTAGTCTGAGAATATAGAGGATGAATGTTTGTTGTATGCTGTAACAATGATATTTTTATTAAACTTGTAGACCTAAAAATATCTTAGCCCATGAAAATATTTTTACCTATAAGAAGCATTAAATTTGTACCATTTATGGGCCGGGGAGATGGCTCAGTGGAATAAGCGCTTCCCTGGCAAACGCAAAGGCCTGAGTTCAATCCCCGGTTCCAGAAAAAAAAAAAAAATTTGTACAATTTAACCAAAATATTAAGGACAAAAAATGATGGGCTTTCTTTGCTATTGTATATGAAATGCCAAAGCTATCAAATGTGAACGCTGAATTAGAATTTAAAAGGAATGATGATGAATCTACTTAGCTTTGAGCAGTACTAACAGAGAATTCTCCCAGGACTTATACTAAATGAGCTGGGTTATTATTAATTAGTAGGAATTAAAACAATTATCAGCTCATGTACAGCACTGTTCTTAATGTAGCATGTCTAGGGACCCTGTTAAAGTGTGTGGCAGTTTGACTGACTTTTACTTTCTTATATAAAGATATAATGGCCACGTAAAAGATTTCACAAGAGGATGTATCATCCCGCCCAGAAGAGGCCTGCGTGGCGTGGGGTTCAGCGTTAAAGAGAAACAGGAAGGAGGAGGTAGAAACAGGATCATTCCTTACTGAAGACATGAGTCTTTTGTTTTCAATTTTTTTATTTTTTGGTTCAATTTTGAAAGTACTTATACTCATCCCATCCAAGCTGCATGAGAAAGAAATTTCACAGTTGTCCTTTTTTTTTTTTTTTTTTGGTGGAACCAGGGATTGAACTCAGGCCCTTGCACTTGCCAGGGAAGCGCTTATTTTACTAAGCTATCTCCCAGGCCCTACACAGCCCTCACAGTTGTCTACTTCTAGCCATTGGGTTCTAGTTTAGTACTCTCTTGACTGAGACTATACAATTTTCAAAGTACAGGTTGAATATCCTTTATGTAAGACATTTAGGACTAACTAAAAGTACTAAATTTCAGACAGTTTTGGACTTTTACATATTTCAGCAGATTTTACCAGTGGAGCATCACTAGTCCCAAACAATCAAACTCTGAGATGTTCCAAAGGATGGGACATTTTAAGGTCCATTTGAAGGTTCATATTTTCCAATTAGGGATGTTCAAATTATTATGGGATATCCTTCCCAAAGTGCTTTATCCTGCTTGCTATCTGTGTATATAGTGTAATGAAGAAGAGACAAACATCGTATGAAATCAGAGCTTCTAGCTAGCGGTGTGGCCACAGACTAGTTATTAAACATTTCCTGGTATTTCCTATACATAAATGCAAAACAGAATAATTTATGGCGGGCCACTTCCAACTTTGACCTTGGAGGATTTCACTTCATCTTCCAACCTCCACCAAAATAAAAACATAATAAAACCAAATCCTTACCAGATCATTATGTATTGGAAATATCTCACTGTTATTGCAGTAAACAACTGAAACTCTGTTATTCCAAAACCACTTGATAGTTACATAAGGTAAGATTTCCTTCCTGTCTGCTGAGGGTATATTTCATGTGAGAATCTCTGCTTGGAAACACAGAAAATGTTATCTATATTGAAAAAATATAGCTATTGTACCATAGTACATGGTCTGAAGAGGCCTCTCAGGAAGATAGGAAACAAAAAAAAATATTTTTGAAATTATTTAGAGAATAATGGAATATATCACCATATTAGTGGCCTGTTCTACACCAGGCCTCAACTATAAATTGCTTTATTTTTTGTGATGTTTAATGAGATAGTAGATGGCTAGCACTTAGACCTGAGTCTTGACTGCTCATTAAAAAATACCAGTATTGTTAATGTAATAATCAAGGTGACCATAAATTTGCACATAGTGAAATATTTCTTAGTAACCTCCCTAAGTCAGTGAAGTACAGTATATAATACCAATATCTTTTTCTGAAGGCTGTGTTTATAATCTGAGCTAAGATGAGCAAGAGAAACGCTTAGAAACAATTGTTTAGTAGGCACTGACCTTTGTGCTGCACATATGCAGGCAGTGTGGATATGCACTGGCAGAAGGCAGTGTCTCTTTGGGTGCCCCTGTCTTGGTGACTTTTCTGTCACTGCTGAGACAAAATTAAAGGAGGAAAAGTTTATTTAGCTCACTGTGTTTCAGTCCTATGGACTGAGGTGTCAGTCCATAATCAGCTGGTTCCAAGGCAGTGTGGCATGGCCCAAGTATCAATTAGAACTCAGTGTTAGGTCAAATTAGAATGAATGTCTCTCTCCGAAAATTTAAAAGTTGAAGAGAAGCGTCTTCTTGGTTTCCTCAGAGTTAAAAGCTCTGTCTGCTGTTGATTAACCTTAGGAATTTGAGTCTATGGATTTAGGTGTTGTCTCCCTCCCTTCCTCCCTCATCCCTGTCCCTCATCCCTCTTTCCCCTCTCCCTCTCCCCGCTCCCTTCTCTCTGTCTCCCTCCTGTATAGGTGTCAGAATGTGTTATGACATTTTCACCCTAAGGGTGGGTGAGGTCTGCTAAGCTTCATGATATACTTGGAGAAGTTCCTCTGTTAGTCACACAAATGCTAGGTCAGATATGAAAGTTAAGACAACTGGCTATTAAAGGGTCTGTGACTACCCAAGATGATTTTGGCTTCTGATTTGTCACTACCTTGTTCAAGCCTCACAATGTTCTTGTCAGCTAAGATAAAGCACTCTGTAGCAGCGGGTGTTTGTTTGTTTGTTTGTTTGTTTATGTGTTTGGTTGTTACAGGGTCTCACTATACAGCTCAGACTCAAAGTGATCCTCCTGCTTTCAGCCTCCCCAGTGCTGGGAAAACAAGTCCAGACACTTTGCCCGGACTCTGGCCAGCTCAGCCTGCCGGGGGGCAGGGCTGGTGCTGCATATGGCGCCAGGATCAAGCCTTGGTCTCTGTGCTTGCCTAAGCTTGCCTAACAGGCACTTTAGTCCACTGAGCTATCTCACCAGCCCCTATAACATCTTTAATATAGATAAAGTTTCTTTAGAGAACTTCAGTCCACAGAATTGTTTCTCTTCATTTTAGTTTTAGCTACTGTATATTAATCAATTATGACCCAAACCCTAGTAGACCAACACCAATTTTTAATTTCTGCAAATATATTCTTTTTTCTTGATATAACCCTTAAATGTGAAATCACATTCAAACAGATTTAGCCTAGTGAAAAAAATAAAAATAAAACAAAATGTTAAAATACATAAAATTTAAATTCATGCTTAGGGACAGGGAGATAGCTGAGCTGTCCAAGTGCCTGCCTGGCAAGCTCCAGGGCACCAGTCTTGATCCTGGGTACCACATGCTGGGGCAGCCCTGGAACCAGGAGTGGGCCTGTAATCCCAGTGCTGGGGAGGCTGAGACAAGAAGATCACTACAAGATTGAACTGCAGAATGAGACCCTATATCCAATAAATAAATAAATAAATACAATTATTAATAGTTTAAATTCATACTTAATAATTTATATTTTGGCATTTTATCTTATTTAGAAATGACTTAACTCATTCATGGAAATTAATTAATTTAGTATAAATAAACCTTAAGATTTTCCTCAAATCATGTAAATTTTGAAAAACATTTGGATATATTTTGTTTAATTTATGAGTATTCATTTATTTCTAAGACAATTTGGTACTGTACAGAGAATAAGAAGACATGTAAAAGGGGCTGGTGAGATGGCTCAGTGGTCTAAAGCACCTACTTAGAACAAGCTTAGCAAAGCATCAGGGACCGCGGTTCAATCCCCCAGCACCACATGCCAGCCAGCCCCGCCCCCTGGTGGGCTGAGCTGGCCACACACACACACACACACAAATAAATAAATAAATAAATAAAAATTAAAAAAAAAAGAAGACATGTAAAAACAAGTATACATGTTGACATAACATACAATACATACATGTAAAGAAAGCTAAATAAAAATCCAGGTAAAAACTGAAAACTTTAGAGTGTTTGTTTAGGTTCATTTCCTAAATTTTAAGTAGTTTGTTTTTCCTTAGACCATCAATCTTTTGATTACTCCTTTTATTGCCCCAAGCCTCCTTAGTAACTAGGCAACCCTCAATTTGCATGTTTAAAGGTAAGATTCTCAGGGGAAACAATGAAATAAATTTACATTTAAAGAAACAGAACTTACTTGTAAACACCACGATTTGCTCTGAGGGAAAGGGTAGTGTTAAAGGCCCAGTGCAGATAAAATAGTCAAGGCTGAAGTTTATTGGGGAGATTTAAATTAATAGCTTTCCCTAGTAATAATAGTTAGTCTGCAGAAAAGGAGATAGATACCCTTAGAAATGGAAATTCCCTTCATAGTTATAAATTTATTTTATAAGAAATTTTAGTTTGGCATGGAGCATGCTCTTGAGAGGCTGAGGCAGGAAGATTGAAAATTCTAGTCTTGCCCAGGCATTTTAGTTTCAGCCTGTATAAAAATGAAATTTAAAGAGACTAGTGATTTAGCTCAGTGATAGACCACATTTATTATACACATGTATTTATCTCTGACATATCAGAGAAATATAACTCAACCTACTAGATGCCAGATGTGTGGAGTTTGTGTCTCCTGAAATTGAAGAATGTCTTCCAAAGGACAGAGGTGGTTAAGAGCAGGAAAGTTTCCTGGGGAACAGAAGTAGCTCCTGAGAAACAGGAAGGGACCCTAGTGGCTTGCCACTGAGGTCATCTCTCTGAGAATGTATCATAGGGC
Organism: Octodon degus; assembly: GCF_000260255.1. Taxonomy (NCBI): domain Eukaryota; kingdom Metazoa; phylum Chordata; class Mammalia; order Rodentia; family Octodontidae; genus Octodon; species Octodon degus. Next base: position 7,269,759 of record NW_004524636.1, read on the forward strand.
GAAAACCACGAGGTGAGTATAACATGGTTCAAGCTATAATCAACCCACAAGACTACTATGACACTTGGGGTGGGGCTGGAGACCTGCAGAGACCACCAGGCTGTGTAAAGTCAACATGGCATAGGATTTATTGTGCCTGGGTGCAGACAAAAAGGAAAAGGACCTTCTGTAGGGAACAGAGAAAGGAGTGGCTCTTGTATAGGATGGAAAGAAGGCTGGAAGGACACCAGGAGGAAGTTTTAGTCAATATCTATGATCAAAGTTCCCTGGCTGTCTTGTACCTCAGTAGGCTGAGTTCTTGAAGCATCTAGTGTAAACTTTTGGGGGAGGAGGGGCCCTCCAGATGTCTCAGGTCCTGCAAGACTCCTTGTCTATCTTCTTTAGGCCATCTTCCGCTATGACATCCTGTGCTTGCCTATGACATCTCCAGGGCGGAGCTGAGTTCCCTGCGGAGAGCAGTGCTTCTACTGGCAAGCACTGCTGGTTGGGAGAACAAAGTCCAATTGGAGCCTTACAATTAAGAATAGATGCTGGGGCTGGAGAGATGGCTCAGTGGTCTAAAGCACCTACTTGGAACAATCTTGGCAAAGCACAGGGACCGCAGTTCGATCCCCCCACACCACATGCCAGCCAGCCCCGCCCCCAGGTGGGCCGAGCTGCCCCCCACAATAAATAAATGTTTAAAAAAAATTTAAAAAGAATAGATGCTTAGCTATTTTTTTAAAAGTATTTAGTACAGGGTTTACAGGGTCTCCCTACACAGATTAGGCTCACAGTGATCCTCCTGTTTGCAGCCTCCCAAGCCCTGGGTTTATAGGTGTGCACCACCATACCCAGTCTCAGTTGCTGTCTCAGCACACTTCAGGGGGTGGGGCCCACATAGCATGAGGAGGTTGTGGGGGTGGAGGTGGGGGCATGTCAAACCTGGCTCCAGTCCCTGTGTCTGCCTAAGCAGGTGCTTTAATCCACTCATCTATAAGACCAGCCCAATTTAGCTAATATTGATCCCATAGGGAAAGAGACATGTAGCAAGGTTAAATGGATTTAGTCTTACTTTTAGTAATCTTAGTCTTAGTGGGGTGAGGAAAGGATGGTCCATTCCAGTGAGATAATGGTCTAATTCTTTGGGGAATCTCAAAAGAGTGGTACCAATTACTATATAATCTCAACTTTCCACTTATTCCTTTGAGAAGTATGTAAATCTTGTCACTGTGACTTTAATCTGGAAGCCTTATCTTCTTCAGATGTGCTTCTGAAGTCTCCACCTTTCACTGACTTCTTTGGGAGCCCATCCTTCTCTAACCATATATTAATTTTATGTAATTTAGTGGCATATAATAATGGCATGCACCTATAATCCCAGCACTTGGGAGGCTAAAAGAGGAGAATTGCTGCAATTTTGAAGCCAGATTGAGCTACATAATGAGTGCAAGGCCACTCAGCACTACACTGCAAGATGAAGCCTCAACAACCAGAAACAAAACAAAAGATCCTGGGACATTTTCAAAATAGGCGATCTTGCAAGGACCGGGGTTCAATCCCCAGCACCACAGGCAGCACCCACCCTGCCTCTGGGCATGCAGAGCTGGCCACCAAGACTGGGCATTGTGGTGCAGGCCTGTAATCCCAGCACTGGGGAGGCTGAACTCATAGTGAACAGAGGGATCACTATGAGTCTGAGGTGCATAGTGAGACACTGTACCAAATACACACAAAAACAGGGTGATCTAAAGTGTGTGTTGCAGTTGATAGGGGAAATATACCTCCTAACCTGCTAGATGTCGCATTCACCGAGTTCATGGTCCCCAGAATCAAAGAATGAACTGTAACGAACAAGGGCGTAGGAAAAATCCACTGAGACAGATAGCTCCTAAAAGGCAGTGATATTGGGAGGATATAGGGCCTCCGTATAATATAAGGGAACTATGACTTCCAACCTGCTAGCTGTCCAGTATGCTGAGTTCACATTTTCTAAAATCAAGAATTAATTCTAGGAACAGCGGAGGTTAAGGCTATGAAGAATTTATTGGGAGAAAGAAAGCGTCTGTCTAAGAGAAAAAGGAGTTGTGAGTGGGTGACAAGGGACCCTGATTCTTACAGGAATTCTATCAAGTAAAACCATGAGTTGAGGTGGGTCTAAGGTAGGACAGAACTGTAAACAATCAATAAGGTTACAAGCTTAGGTAATATTGCCTCAAGGGAAAAAAATCACAGGATGGATGTGAGGTGGGACAAAACTATGGTGAGCCAATAAGATTACAACAAGTATAGTCCCTTAGGTAATATTGATTAAATAGGGTTCAAATTGAGGACTTCTTGGAAGGGGTGGGTTAAAGAGGTTTGGTCCTCCAGCCAAGGGATTGATGCCTATTTAGAATCTCAATCACTGCTGTTCATCCCTAAGAGAAGTATATGGGTGAGTAGTTCTTCAGTTTCTTAAAGCTTGGCCTTCATTAAATATGCTTCCAGCCACAGCTGTATTCTGCTCTGGAAAGCCAGGTCCTGTCTGCCTACATTTTTCTGAATAACTTAATGTGCATCACAGCCGGAAAGGAGCCAAAAGTGGGTTGTGACGGACCCCAATTTACAGAGGAAGCTCTACAGAGCCAAATCACATGGTGGGTACAACATAAATTAAAAGTATCATCTGTCAATAAATTGAAAGAATGGCCACTTAGGTAATACTGATGGGGAAGCAGGTCATGTAGCAAGTATCCATAGAAAAATGAGGACCTTTGGGGAAGAGATGGATCAAGAGATCCTGGTCATCCACCTGGGTGACTGATATCTACGTAGATTTTATTGGACTAGGTGGTGCCAATTGTAGTATAATCTTCAGTTTCTTGTTTAGCCCTTGCAGAGGTATGTAGGCCTGGTCATTCCACTTTTATCTTGAGGCCTGGCCTTTTACAGATACGCTTTCCCCCACAGTTGTAAGGTGTTTCATCTTTTGCACTGACTCCCTCGAAGCCCTAGACCTGCCTGACTTCCTATAATATTTCTACCTGTCTCAGCTGCCTGGAATACTGTTACAGTAAGTAATGGGATCTCACAGGGTTTTCTAGGTTCTTGTGTGCGCCAAGCAAAGAGTTAGACATGGCACCCAATGCTATGAGAAAAGCAGTAAAGTTAGTTAACAGTGCACTTGAGCTTCGCAAAGGAAAATGGCACAAGCAACTGAGAGCTCTTGTTGCAGTTGAGTGGGCCAAAAGCAATCCAGGTTCTCTACAACACTTGGAAAGAATTGCCAAGTGTATATACCTCGTAGTATGTGGTAAGTAGCTATGTTTATTGAAGATCACGGCACAGCAGCAGCAGGAACAGGCAGAAGGGCGAGAGGAAAAAGAAACTTGGAACTCATTCTTCCAGTATTAAAGGGTCAGACACCTCAGACTCTGTGTGCCAACCACCTACTCTTTCATGGGTCAGTGACCTGCCACCTGGGGACCTGGTAAGCTTTTGTTATTCTGTTTTGTACCTCTTTAAGACAGTGGAATCACGGACAATCATTAAGGTGGTGTGGTTTTTACTGTTGAAAGGAGGGCAGGCACAAGCTCAATCCGCTCTTCTGTTCCTAACTGTACTACATTGGGCTTAAGAATTAATTTTTTTCCTTTTATGTATTTAATACAGGGACTTACTATGTAGCTGAGACTTATAGTCATACTGCCTTTTTTTTTTTTTTTTTTTTTTTTTTTTGTGGAACCAGGGATGTAACTCAGGCCCTTGGACTTATTCTACTGAGCTATCTCCCCAGCCCTGTAGTGATACTCCTGTTTTCAGACTCTCCAATACTGGGATTACAAGTTACATGTGTGTGACACCATGCCTGCTCTAGGTGACCCACTCAGAGAGCCCGGGGCATGTGGTACAGGGGATTGAACCCTGATCTCTGTGCTTACCTAAGCAGGTGTTTAGTCTGCTGAGCTATCGCACCAGCCCAAGAATTTAAAGTATCACACTGGGTCTAGGACGCTTCACATTAGGTCTTCCACAGCATGATTGACAGGGTGCTGTCACATAACTATCTATCCTGCCTGCTCTTTCCCATAATTCACTGTGTCATAATTGGATGCATGAGTTGCAGTGCACATGCGTGAATCTTCAAGGATGGTCACATCATCAAGGAAGGGATCTGTCACGTGTTCATCTTATTCCTACTTCCTGGCTAGTAGGGCTTAGGACAAAAGTTGGGGCTTGGCCTGGGGCAGCATCCTGGTTGGGCTACCCATTTAGTGAACTGGGTGAAATTATTTGCACGTGTATGAAACAGAGATCTGGTGCCTACTAATACTGCTGCTTCCTTGAGGGTGGAGATGGTAGAAGGAAGCACAATTCATTGGTGTAAAGAAGTGGTTTAGGAGGTAAAGGCCAGTTTGCAGGAAAAAGGGAATTGTCTGGGCTTCTTCTGTGTCCAGAAGCTGGAGTTTCTCTGGAAAGCATAATCTTTAAATTCCAGTATTCCTTTTCCCCTACCTATATGCCTTTCTTTACCCTAGCTCATCCCAGAGGAGTGAAATGGGTGTCTGGATGTGGTGGGAAAGAAACCAGGAGGCTACAAGGCCTCAGGATGGTTTCTAAGTCACCAAAGTATCCTGGTCCCCTAGTCTGCGATGGACCCAGGCCACGGCAGTGAGAAGGCTGAAGCCCTACCTACAAGTCCACCGCTGACCATGGGCGGCAGCAGGGGCGGCCTAGGAGAAAAAGCTGCTTTAGCTGACTTTCAGTAGAGAAATAATGTCTGCTAATTTTATTTCTTTATTTATGTATTTATTTTACTCAGATAGAGGTGTTTTTATTTTATTTGTTTATTGAGCTACATTTAGGAGCTCTTGTATCATGGAAAATAAACCTTCCACTTTTGTCTGATTTTCAAGCCAGTTTTTTCAGTTGCAAGTGTAAATACACCAATTTTAGAATTTCAAAAGATCACCGTTTTAGTCATTTTACTTTAACAATATCCTTTCATTAGACCATTTTCCTAGGTACCAGCAAGCAGACAAGTGCCCTGAGCAGAACACATAAAGCCAGGTGAAGTTTTTAAGGGAAGCTGTCTGGCCCTGAAGAGAAAGCACAGGCTCCAATGGGCAATTTTCATAATTTAAAGTCATTTGAGAAGAGAACAAGCTGGGGCTGTGTGTCCGGTCAAGTGTGCTGCTTGGTTCCTCAGTGTGCCCTGCTTGAGTCAATTTTGCTCTGAATTTTGTTCTGGGAATCCAGTTCCCTTGTAGTAAGTAACACTTGAAGCTCTAGGTAGCCAGCATTTGTATCCCCCTCACATCTGTGCTGAAATTTCCCTAAAATCGTCTTCTTCATAGTCCCAATGTGGCCTTTGCTCATCATAGACCAGTGTCTTCACATTTCTACTACTAAGGCATCAGCCGTCTAGAGTGTTAAGCTTCTCGGCAGTCTGGCAGAGAAGCAGAAGTAAAAGAAAAGGATGGAAAAAGCCTTTATTGCCATTGACAGGACATGCAGAGGATCATGGCAGGGAGGTGGGGCATCCTCTGACCTGAGACAGGGAGGCTGAGACTTCATGGACTTATGATAGGGGTGGAGTTTAACAGGCAGTTTCAGTGATACCTACGGAGCTGACTGGAGGCTCCCTTGTGTGTGTGTGGTTGGGGAGGGGGAAAGGAAGTAGTATTGGCACTGGGGAAGGAGGAGCAAGGGGTCACTGGGAAAATGAGCCTTTTTTCGGGGATTCAGCCGTGTTGAATCAGGCCCATGATAATTTAGCAGCTATTACTTGGGTCAGAACCTGTCACAGAGCACCCTGGTAGGTGGGAGAGTAGCCCTGTTCATCCTAATTTTCTCTCTCTCGCTCTCTCACTCTTTCTCTCTTTTTCCTTCTACTTCAGAATTAAGTTTATGCTTGCATTTTTAGTAGGATCAGACTAAAGCTTAGTCAGTCAAAAACAGATCTAAATCAAGCAAAGAAGCAACTTTAGTTTATAAAGCACTTATCTACATCAGCCAAAACAAAAATCTTTAGCAGAAAATACTTCTGCCCTCAGTGGAGACCAACCTTCTAGAAAGGAAGGCAAAAGATAGTAGCAGTAATCAACCACAACAAGCCATCATCTTGAGCCTTTGCAAAGGAAGGCAGACAGTGGCACCTATCCCGCTGAGGCTTTCTCACAGAGGACAGTTGAAAAATCTCTCCAGTAAAACTGGAGGTCTCAGCTAAAGGTCTGGGAGATGTGGGAATCCTCAGAGCTCGCCTCAGATCAGTCCTACAAGCACACAATGGCTTCCAGGTGCTAAAAGCTGCCAGGGAACAAGGAGAATTACTCTGGAGTTCTATCCTTGGCTCCAGAAATGTTAGCCTACAAGGTAAGAATAAAAGTTTTATTCAAGGTAAAACAAATATGGCCATCCAGGAAGGAAACACCAAAGGTAGTTGCCCAATGTAAGTGATTACAAAAGGTGTCTAAGGAGTTTTAAGAGAGAGAGAGAGAGAGAGAGAGAGAGAGAGAGAGAGAGAGACTAGCAAGTCACGTCTCACATTGTGTTGGTCAACAAGAATAGCACAAAGCACTGACCAAATAGCTCAGTGGACTAAAGCACCTGCTCAGGCAGACACAGAGGCCGGGAATCAGATCCATGGCCCGCATACCCTGACCCAGGAGCTCGCTGAGCTGCAACTGAGACTGGGCATGGTGGTCCATGCCTGCAATCCCAGTGCTTGGGAAGCTGAAAACAGGAGAATCACTACGAGTCGTATCTAAGTAGTGAGACCCTGTACACTCTGTAGTCCTGTACTAAATACATTTAGAAAGAAGAAAGAAAGAAAGAAAGAAAGAAAGAAAGAAAGAAAGAAAGAAAGAAAGAAAGAAAGAAAGAAAGAGAATAGAACAAGACTGAGAGGGAGAGACCAGCCAAGACTTCCAGGCTCATGTAAAGGAAGTATGGCACGGAATTTGTTGTGCCTGGGTACAGACAAACAGAAGGTGAAAGGCTGTCTGTGTGCAATAAAGAAACGAGGGCCTGTTTTATAAGGGCTGAAAGAAGGCAAGAGACATTAGGTGGGAAGATGTTAATAAACATCACTGATCAAAGTTCTCTGGCAGTCATACCCCTTAGTAGATGAAGTCCTTGAGCATCCAGGATAAATTTTGGATGTCTTCAGATGTCCGGGGATTTGCAAGGTCCCTTGTCCTATCTTATCTCTTTTACAGCATCCCCCATGTTTGCCTGTGAGAAACTCAGTGCTGATGTGAGTATCCTAAAACCAATGCCTCTGCTGGCTAACAGGGTGGGAGCTGGGGAAGTCAGGTGAGACTTGCAGTCTTTGGGCAACAGAAGTTATGTATTCTGAATAAAAATTACAATAAGCAGAGAAAGACTGGTGTTTTATGTTATTGTGATGCTGGGGATCAAACCTAGGTCCTCACACAGGCAGGGCTCATGTTGTTTTCTTGATGCCTGATTTTGGGGTATCAGACCTGGTCACCCATAATTTTCAGAAGCAGCCCAAATAAGAGAGAAGTGGTATATAATGAAGAAAAGACTGTATTCTTGGGGCTGGTGAGATGGCTCAGTGGTCTAAAGCACCTACTTAGAACAAGCTTAGCAAAACACAGGGACCGTGGTTCAATCCCCCAGCCCCACATGCCAGCCAGCCCCGCCCCCTGGTGGGCTGAACTGGCCACACACACACACACACACACACACACACACACAAATAAAAAAAAATAAAATAAAAAAAAAAAGACTGTATTCTTGGTTTAACCAAATTGGAAAGACTGCTAGACTGGAAAAGTATCTTTCCATCTAAATAGGGGCTGAGCAGGAGCAGGGAGCTGGGACTGCATGTTGTAGTTCTGGCTTCCCAAGCCCCGCCTGTGTCAGGAGTAGGGGAGCAGTTTCTGCTCCCAGCCTGAGATAAAGCTGAAGAAGAAAAGCCACTTAAAGAGAACAGGTCAGAGAAATAACATGTAGTCAGGCAAGAGAAAGATGGGTGCTTCTTTAAATCCCCCTGATGGGAAATTTCCTCGCTTAGCCCACCAGAGAACTAGCCTCCTAGGAAGAGGTCCTTTACTGGGTTACTTTCTTAGTTTCGTGTCACCAAGTAGCCCACAGAAAATGGCTATTCCAGGTCAGAATGACCTACGTGACTCACAGCTCATGCATGCCCTGGATAGAAGAATGATTTGACCTCATTATTGTGCCACCTTAAATCCTTTCTGACCTCTAAACCAGTCACTGTCTTATTCTCTTCACTGTACTTAATGGTAAATTCAAGCAACAATTATACAATACAGCAACCATTGTTGAATTCCTATTGATTTGTTTGGTAAGGTTTTATATCAGTTCTAAGGTTTTTGGTTTTTTTTATTTTTACCATTTTGAATTCTCTTTAGATAATAAATAAATAAATAAGGAGAATTAAGGTTTATTTTGGCCATTGGTTTGACCCAAGCACCTAGGATCTGTGGAGCAAAGGAAGGAATAGTCTCACAGTTTGTTGCTGCCTGCATCTTTTCTCCCTACAGACAGGAGAGGAGAGTGCAGAAAAGAGGAAAGACAAAGCAGGGGTGAAGTTCACCTGGTCCCTCACAAGGCCTCCTCCTTGGAGTCAGTCTAGAATGCTCTGGAAATGCAGGGACCTCCCACTCCCTGACCTACCGTGTCACTCTGAATTCTGATGTCATTGCCAAGATACTTACCCAATGTGGTTTCTTAGGCAGAAACTTCTTTGTAGCAGGGTTTGCATGCTAGGGACAGAGGCGGGTCCAGTGTCCTTCCTGAGGACCACATTCTGCGTTCCCAACTGGAGAGGGCAACGCAGAGGGGCTGAGAACATCAGGCAGTTGACAGTGCACTGAGCACAACAGTTGACAAAGGCAGCTGTATTCATTTGTGCCAGCATCATACACTACCATGCTCAGTGCTTGCAGTTAAAGAAATTTGTTTTCTAACAATTCTGGAGGCTAGAAATCCAAAATCAAGATGGTAGGAAGTCTATCTCTTAAGGACTTTTTGGGTGTCCAAGGGCTAATTTTCCCATGACATCACATGGCCGTTTATCTGTGAGCTTACCTCCTATGTTTCTTTCCTCTTCTTGTAAGGATACCAGGCCTACTGAGTTGGGACCCTGCTCTCATGATCTCAGTTAACCTTAATTACCTCTTTAAAGGCCTCTTCTCTAAATATAGCCACACTACAGTTATAGCTTGAACAGACAGATTTGAGGGGAGAGCGTTCAATCTGTAGGTGTCTTACTAACGTTCCTTTTCGCTGGGACAAATGGCCAACTCATGCAAATTAAAGGCGAGGCTCTTTTGGCTCATTGCTTCACAAGGTTCAGTCCATGATCCCCAGACTTCAATGCAGGAGTGGCATGATGGGGTGGTTGAGGGGCTTGAGCAGGGGAGAGCCTCTCAAATCATGGTGGGCAGGCAGCAGTGAGAAGCAAGAAGTAGAAAAGGGTTGTCCATGCCTTTCAGATCATACTTTTTAGACTAGGCTCCTCCTCCTATCAGCAAGTCAGCTGTAGCACCCCATAATTCAATCACCTTCCAGAAGTCCCTGCCTCCGAGCACCAGAGGCCTATGGGGGGCGCTGTGGGTCCAAGCCACAACGGAAATACTACCTCTCTGAGCAATAAAACATGAGTCCCTGTGCTAGACGTGGTTTTTAAAAATAGAGTGGGCACTGCAGTGGCCATCTGCAGCCTCAGCTGTGTGCTTGAACTACCTAAGCCTTTTGTAAAATGCCTGAAGGCCAGGTGGCACCCGCACCAATTCATCAACATCTTCAAGGGTAGGAGCCACCTGCTAATTGTTAACTCTCCTGAGGTTTCCAGCATGCAGCCTAGGTGGAGCCCAGGCCTGTCTGATGCGTAGCCCAGATAATTTGTCTATAAGAAATGCTGCCCAAGCCTTTCTGCACCCTCTGCTCCTGCCCTCCTCCTCACTTGCCCCAGTTTCAGACTTTTTAGCCCTACTCAGACTTTGCCCAATAAATAAAAATAGAAAATTCTTGAATTGTTTCATAGGACCCTAATGATAATGTGACATTGTTGTCACCTAAAAATGAAGGGTTTTGTTTGGTTTGGTTTGGTTTTGCTTTTCCCCAGGGGTAATTTATCATTAGAACTAATAGTATTGACAGTTTTGCAAAATTAAACTTAATAGCAAAAGATTATGGAGTTAATTTATATATGAAGAATGTTGATGGACTTTACATAGCTCAGTGACAGTCATGTTCGAAAGGCTGTCTCACTACAAGAAGCCCGAGGCTATCTGCTCCCAAAAGGCAGCCTGGGGGGTAAGCCCAACTCTAGATTATTTCTGAACAGCAGCTTCTACTCTCCAGGTACTGTTTTCCAAATTTGATTGAAAACAAAACTCTCTTGAGCAACTCGTTGGTCTCCTGAGAATTTATTTATTTATTTATTTATTTATTTATTTATTTATTTATTTATTTATTTATTTATTGTGGCCCACTTAGCCTGCCCTAAGGGCAAGACTGGCACAGCACATGGTGCCAGAGATCAAACCGCAATCCCTGTGCTTACCTAAGCTTGCCTAAGAAGGTGCTTTGGACCATTGAGCTATCTCGCCAGCCTCTGATGATTCTTAAATTAGCCCTAAAAATAAGTCTGCAGTAGACTTAGGAATCTGCATTTTCTGATATTCCTGGGCTGTTCTACCATAGTACAATATATTTCTTATCTTAGATCAGAGCTTCTCAGACATTCGTGTGCACACAGGCACCTGAGTTCTTGTTAAACTGCAGACCTCATTGGGAAAACCCTAGATGGACTTGAGACTCTGCGTCACCCTTGCTCCTGGGAGACACAGTACTGCTGGCCCACACACCACACTGTGGAAGCGCGTGACGGCCTGCTCCCTGAAGCTTTCCCAGAGTAATGCTGTTGGAACACTGCTGCTTTTCTGCTTCTCACAGCATCCACTGTGGACCCTGCAGGAATTCCTTAGTATATCTTTGAGAACAAAAACCAGTTTTTAGATACTGATATCAGTGTGAGCTTGGTGCTTTAAATGTATATTATAAACAGCATTGAGATTAATCACCACTAGAAATAAAGCAATTCATTAAGTGCATCTTGTTTTCCATCAGACATCAAGCGCATATCTGATTCATACATAGATGACAGAGTTCCGCTCTCGAATTAGCTCTTTAAAAAGGTATTCCACAAAGGAATAAACCACTATACTACTGAGATATTAGTTGCTGAAAGCAGGTTTTCTAGGGCCAGGGAGACAGCTCAGTAGAATAAGCACTTGCCTGGCAAGTGCAAGGGCCTGAGTTCAATCCCTGGTTCCTCAAAAAAAAAAAAAAAAGAAAGAAAGAAAGAAAGTAAGGTCTTTTTTATAACACATATACTATTCTTAGTATGTCTATAAATTCTCATTTAAGAAAAATAGCCATATTTATCTCATATATGCAACATAAAGATGCAGGCTTTTATAGAGCAGTTAATGTCCCTGCCCCAAATAGGTGAAAAATAAGACATTCAGTGAAGACAAAACTAACCTGAATACGCCAGATAAGGAAAGGAAAATTGCTTTAAATTTATTTCTCAGAATTGTGATGCCAACAGGAAAATATACGCTACAGATTTTGGAACAGATTTAAAGATGATGATGGTAATAGGGCTGAGTGCATAGCTTAGCAGTACAGCACTTGCCTAGCATACTGGGAACGCCCCCCCCCAGTAATAATAGTTCATAGCAGCAGGGTCAAAGGCTAACATTATGGAGCAAATATTGTGTATTAACATGGCACGATCACTGTGCTGCTCAGTAAGCCTCTGACATGAGCGCTGTGTGACCCCCCCCCTTGTGCAGATGACGAAATGGAGAAGCCCATTGACTATCCCCACACAACATGGCTGCTGTGGAACCACACCAGGGACTCAACCAAGCCGTTCATCTCTGTGCCATCCTCCTGTGCACCTAAGTGAATAACAGAGATTGGTATTTGTGGGAGACCACTGGACCTTGGGTGGAGAGCCAGATAACTTGTTGGTATTAACAGATGTGAGCTCTCCTCGTTTTGAGACAGCTTGCTTCTGTCTTTCAATCCCATCCTTCTTCTCCTCTCCCCACACTACCACCTCCACCATCACCTTTACACCTCTGAAGTCTGTACCACTTCCAGCTTTTAGGATACCCAATGCTGTCTTGGCACATTCTAACTGGGATCTCAGCTTGTTTTACTTTAGATAAGAGAAAGTTCTTTGATGAGCCTAGTTTGTAAGGTTAATCATATTAGACAAAGTCTAACTTTCCAATACCCTTAAGGATGTTCTAAACCAAGGAGAGTACTTGACACTTTTTTTTTAAATCAAAGGCAAGGTTGACTTTTAGTATTCCCAGAATAGAGTCTCTTATGACAGACTTTAAACTGCCTTAATTTAAAGCAGGTGTATAAAATGCAAAATGGTATTTAAAGAGGTGTAGAGATATTAATTAAAATGGGCTTGCTAAAATGCCAAGGATATCATCACTTTTGAAAATTGAATTAAACCCCGAATGTCAGTGCTGAATTAACATGAATAGACTTATCTATCCCTGTCCAAATGTATTTCATCCACAAACTCTGTAATACATGGTGATTAACCAGAGGTTACAGATTCTAGTTCAAACCAAACCAGATCCTTCAGAATTCTAATAGAGGACTGCATTCAGGTCAAAGACTATTAACAGAAAATTTTCCATCACATAAAGGGCAAACAGAGAGAGCATTTTAAAAAGTGTTAAAGTTTTGCTTAATTGTTCTCTTTTTGAGCTACTGTTCTTTATGATTTAGAAAATGTGTCTATTGCAAGTTAAACTATAGTCAAGTCAAATAGGTAGGCCCTTTTACTAAAGAGTTTTAAATATGTCTTAGTTATTTTTCTCATTTGACAGCCAGGTATTAAAGGAAAATGCTTTACTTCAGCTCGTGGTTTATAGGGATTACAGTTCATATTCATCAGGCTCCAAGACAGGGTATCACGGCACAGGAGCAGCACAGAAGAGAGTCTATCACAGTGAAGACAGGTGGGCAGCAAAGCCTTCCTTTCATTTTTCCATTCATATTCCATCCAGGCTACATGTCTACTGATTAGTGTCACCCCCACCTATCATGGAACCCCCACCGTCTTCACCCAGAATTATCCTAAAACAATTGAAATACCACATCCCGTTAATCCATATTCATACATCATAGATCCAACCATCCCAGAAAGCCCTACCTATGAGTGCATGAGGCTTTGAGGGGGCATTTAGTACAAGCTATAGTCCATAGACTATGGATTATGAAAGGTAGAGTGCCCAGGACATAGTTAGAAGCCAATACCTTCATTGAGAATGTTCCTGGCCTTCCAAGCAATAGTTTTCTTAATGTATGTTAGGTAGAGAACTGTGGAAAGAGGCAGAGTGGGATCCCAGCTCAGCTGTGGGTACTTGGGCTTTTTATTCTCAGCACAACTTCCTTTCAAAATGCCACAGATATGTAAAACTCCCTGTGCAAATATTAAATTGTTTGCAGAACTATTTGTATTACACTAAGAATCTCTGAAACTACAGAAAATAAAAGATCTCTGATCATACTCTCTAGTAAAAGTAAATTTGATTTTCTATCAAAACTTGACCTGTTAGTACACTTTAATTTAAATGGTGTTCTGGAACATTTTCTTCTTTTTCTGTTTTTTGTTTTTTGTTTTTTTTTTTTTTTGAACAAGGGATTGAACTCAGGCCCTTGAGCTTGCCAGGCAAGCGCTTATTCTATTTAGCTATCTCCCCGGCCCTCTGTTTTGTTTTATTTCATTGACTCCATTCACTATGAGTTGAATCTCTCACTACAAATGCATTTCAAGAATCAAGTTCCTCTATTTTATACACATCCCTCAAGTTTATGGTTGAGTCCGATGTTTAAGGTTACCAAAATGGCTTCAATCCACATTCAGGGTAACATTTGCACTTGGCCTGAAGAGAGACTCTCACATGCAATTTAAACAGTTTTTTGGGGTAATCCCAGCTGATGGGTTTTAACATTACCAGGCAACTCAGAATAAGCCACTGCTCTTTCTATGAAGAAGAAAGAACCTACACATAGAGTCAGTACCTGTGTGGTGATTTGGCTGTGTCTAAATTCACAGGTCAGTGCTTCTCAGAGTGTGCTCCTTTTGTAAGCAATTTAACATCCTCTCAAATGTGAAAGAAGAGCAAAGTCTCAGACCACCCCTATGTTAGTCAGCTTAGCAATGCTGTGACAAAATTCTTGAGAAAATTTTTTAAATCACCTTGAAAGTAAGAAAAGTAGAGCAGGCTTAGGGATGTAGCTCAATAGTAGGGTGTTTGTCTCTTAAACCCTTAGCCTGGATCCAAGCTCCAGAAGGAAAAACAAAAAGAAGAAAGGTCTGTGCTGGCTCCCAGCAATGGAGGTTTCAGCCTGGAGCCACTAGGCCTGTTGGTTTGGGTCTTTGCCTGGAATGTGTGGTAGAACAGAGCCAGTTGTCTCCAAGGAAAGAAGAGGATCCAGGACCCCAAAGTCTCCCTCAAGGGCAGCTACCATTGATCTCACCTTCTTCCATGAGGCCTGACAGTACCGCAAGCCTTTCTGGGACACACTCAAGATGAAAATAAATGACAACACCCTACTGAACCGTCGCCTCTTGCATAGGTCCAAGGAGCCCTACAAGTGATTCTTATTCACACTTATGTCTTGTTTCAACCAGATTTTAAACAGTAATTCCACAGCTTAAAATTAAGAACTTTCATTTCTCTGATCTTTTTATGTTAGACAGATACATGAATGATTTCAGCTGCTCAACTGACACAGGGTTTTAACTGAAGGTGTTAAAAACATTTTGGAAGTAGGTTTGGGGAGATAGCTCAGCAGTCTAAGCACCTGCCTGGCAAGCTTAAAGACCAGGGTTAGATCCTCGGAACCACATGCTATGCAGGCCACTGAAACTGGGCATGGCGGCACATGTCTGTAATCTCAGAGTGGGGAGGCTGAGACAGGAGGATCACAATAGGTCTGTGCTGCATAGTGAGACGCTGTAACAAATAAATAAAAGAAAATTAAAACACAAATTTTGGAAGTAAGTAGAGGTGATAGTTGTACAGGGTTGCAGCTGTAATAAATGCTGTGGGATTCTTCACTTTAAAAACATTTAGTTCTGGGCTGGTGAGATGGCTCAGTGGTCTAAAGCACCTACTTAGAACAAGCTAAGCTAAACAAAGCACAGAGACCGCGGTTCAATCCCCCAGCACCACATGCCAGCCAGCCCCGCCCCCTGGTGGGCTGAGCTGGCCACACACACACACACACACACACACACACACACACATAAAAATAAATAAATGTAAAAAAAAAAATAAAAACATTTAGTTCTATATTATGTGAATTTCACATGAAGTTCTAAAAAGACAAGGTATAAATGAAAGTATTTTATTCCTCAAGTGCTTTATGCCTCTCTCACCAATTATGTGTACAAATAAAATATTTCCCAATTCTTAGTCATTCTTGTTTTCAAATTCATCCTTTCTTGAGTGCATATGATACTTTTGTTTTAACTATATAATTATGGAAGTATACATGGAAAATAGGTTGCCCTTAAAACTGTAATTTGAGTACTATTTATGGAAAGTTTCTTATCGAATTTCTTCATGAGTTAAAGAATAGCTTTCAACTACAAAAAAAGCAAGAGAAAATACAAAGCTGCCTATCATCATTAGTATGAGAATTATAAAACGGGAAGAGAGAAATAAGAACGATGCTTCCAAAATTAACTTTCAGAAAATACCTTCTGGAACCCCCAACCCTCATATTTGCATAAGTTAACAGAGTCTCATTAAATGCAATCTCAAAGATCTTATTTTATGACAGAATCTTAGTTTACTCCCTGGAGTTGTGGAGTTTCTGAACATATTTGTTGTGAATATCATTGTGGGATTTTTGCAAAATAGTAGATTCACTCCAGGGAGGAGGCTGATTCTATGAAGTTTCACTAAATATAGAAAATGTAAGTCAAGGCTTAATGTAGACTTGGATTTTATTATATAATCCTATATATCCCCCTCCCAAATATAGAAATGATACATCACAATGTAGAATATTGAGAAATATGCAACAATATTGAAAATAATTTCCTTATCCCCTCAGCACTGAAAACTTAAAATCTGTTGTATTTTGTGAATTTATGCATATCTATGTGAACATACACAAGGTACACATGCATAGAATGTAATAAATAATGTGATAACATATTTTATTTTGAAACCTGTTTTCCCTAACCATGTTATATTTCACTTTGACCAACATTACTCTTGGACAAGATGATTTTGAGGGTTGCATATTGCTCTAATGAATGGACTTACTTCACTTGATCAATTGCTTAATTTTATGTAATTGAATATATTGATTGCTCAGATTTTTCATTAAGGTATCCATCAGTGTCTTAACGTCCTTGCACTTACATTTTGGTACTTGTGCTGATTACCTTATCAATATGTTGATTGGGGCTGGAGTGATAGCTCAGTAGAATAAGCGCTTGCCTGGCAAGCACAAGGGCCTGAGTTCAATCCCCGATTCTTCCCCCCCGCAAAAAAAAAAAAAAAAAAAAAAAAGTTGATTTGTAAGGTATCTTTAAAAACATAAAACTTCCTCTTTCTCTGTCAAATATTATTTCTGACACATATATTATTTTAAATGTTAATTTTAATATCTATTTTATATTCCATGTTTTCTTTCATAGTATCATTTTCAAATGCCAATTAAAATTTTCCTACTATTTCATCACAGTAATTTTGATTATATTTAAATTTTATCTCAACATCATTATTATCTGTGAGATAATAAAACATTTAAATTAGTTTTTCCAATAGTCAAAAAATTATTTCATCATTTATTAGACAATACAATGTTATCTCCATGGGTCTGGAAAACAAGTTTTTCAGATTAAATATACAAAATAGATCATTATTTATTCTTTTTTTTGGCCTTAATTTCCTCCTCTGCAAGAAAAATAAAATAACAGCACCTTTTCCAAAAGGTAAATGCATGGAAAGAAAGCATTTAAAAAGCATTCAGGGAGCCAGAGATATGGTTCATTAGAATAAGCAATTGCCTGACAAGCGCAAGGGCCTGAGTTCAATCCCCGGTTCCACAAAAAAAAAAAAAAAACATTTGGCGCAGAACAGAAATTGATTGATATTGATTGATTGACATTGACTAGCAATTTGATTGATATTGTTTAATTATTATCTATTCAATTCAATATGTGTTACTTTTTGGATACTTACAGTTGTTATATTTACAGTTGTATTCATAAATAAGATAGTCTGTGTTACATTGCCTTTGTCAGACTTTGAATGAGAGATATGATGGTTTTATAAAAATTTAAAAAGTTCTATTACTTTTCATTTCTGGTTTATTAAATGTAGAATTTATTCTGTCATGATCCATTGACAGAATTCTTTCCAAACATTTATGAGCCTTGAACCTATTTTTTTTTTTGTTTTGTTTTGTTTTGGTAGACCCGGGGATTGAACTCAGGCCCTTGCGCTTATCAAGGAAGTAGTTCTTCCATGGAACTATCTCCCCGGCCACCTTGAAGCTTTTTTAAAGACCACTTCAAGGTTTTATTTGATTTTTGATCTGTAAAACTAATCCACTTTTAAAAAATCAGTTTATAATAATAGCTATACTGACTTCTTACTATTGGCCAATGTTAAAAAACTTTTCATTATTAATACTAAGATTTTTAATTTTTTTAGATTATCTAAATAAATATGTTAAAACATGAAAAAAATAAAAAATTAGTTTACATAAGTGATGTTTTTATAGAATGATTGTTACATTCCATAACTGAAATTGGTACCAGTGAAGATATTGTTTTAATAATTTGGGTAGGGCCCAGCTTGGTGGTGCTTGCCTATAATCCCAGCCTCTGGGAGGCTGAGACAGGAGGGTTATAGTGAGTTCAGAGCCAGTTTGAGTTTAACATAATGAGCTTAAAACCAGCCTGGACTACAGAGTAAGTCTCAGAAAACTGAAAAACAGAAACTAAAGAAAAAGCAATCTGGGCAAGATGGTCCCTAATCCTAAATCTATCTTTTTCTGAGGCTAAAGCAATAGCAACCCACTTTTCCCATTTTGTTAAGCCAAACCCAGGCACCCTCTTGAATGCCTCCTTTTCCTCTAAGCACAAACTGCTGTCCTCATTCGCCACCGTCTGGCGGGGTCTCCATCACATCTGCGTGCATTCACTTTGTTCATGTCCATAGACTTGATGTCCGTCCAAGTCCCATGACATACACTTGGGAGCTGCCTTTTGGCTGGCCTCCCTGCCCCAAACGTTGCATGGAGCAGACATTGTGGTCTTTCAAAAATGTAAATCAAATCATGTCACCCACCTTCATTACCTCTAAGAGCTTTCCACTGTGTTTCAGTCTCCACCTAGAAGGGTTGTCATGTGCTGGCCCAATGTATGCCCCTCATCCCACATGTTATTACAGAGCAATGTCCTCTTCTAATAACATGTTCCAACCTACTTCCAATGTTCAGGTATGCATGACCATTTTGTGGCATTTTGACAGTCCAAATATTTATTGGACATCACTGTTTGCTTCCTCATCTGAGTTGAGGCCCTCCTTCTGTACTTCTCAGTCATATCTCTGTCCATGTCATCATCAGTAGCCAAATCACCAGATGACTCACTTTCAGCCTCCTCCCAAAGTTGTAAAAGCAGATTTTCATGTGATATTGTACTGAATTAGACTAATTCTACAAGAAAAATTAAAAGAAAACATTTAATAAAACAAATTATAAATAAAAATGCAACATGGAACCTAAGATGGGTAAAATTCACACATACATACACTTTGTCGTTCATCTGCCAAGTGGGTGAACACAAAGATTACTTTCTATATTTCTCCAGTGCAGCTATTGAGGTACATGACTCACTACCATGATACCAAAGTAAGTATTTTCATTAGAAAACTATAGGGCCAGTGAGATAGCTCAGCAGACTAAGTGCCTGTTTAGGCAAACACAGGGACCAGGGTTCCATCCCAGTCCTGCATACCACTCTGGCTCCACCCCGGGTGCACTGAGCCAGGCACTGGGACCAGGCATGGTGACACACACTTGTAAGTCTAGCACTGTGGAGGCTGAAAACAGGAAGATCCCTGCAAGTCCAAGCTGCATAGTGAGACCCTGTACCAAATATATTTAAAAAATTAGAAGTGCCATCTACTTTCCTATTGATCTATCACTTACCGATATAGCCTAAGATATCAAAAATATTTTGAAGTTACCTTCTAGTACTGAATTGTGTGGTTCTCAGATATGTTCTGAAATAGAATCTTTTCATTTCTTTGCTTATTAGTCTGTCTGTCACACATCATATTTGCACTAATCTTGGAGAATTAGTACCAATCTGGCCCACATCTTAATCTTCTTTATTTCATTTTCCCCTTCCCACCCTCCTGACTCCCCTGTCCTCAAATCTCTTCCATCTCTACAAGTCTACTTTTTTCAAATAAGATATGTATGTCAGGGGTACCCAGATACCAAAGTACTGTTACAGTAAAAGAACCTCTGTATTTTTTCCCCACTCCTAGAGCAATAGGACCTTCAAGTCTAGACTGTGGCACACTCATACGCCTCTCCCTACTAGACAGAACTGGAATATAGACCTAAAGTTTGTTGAGTGAATGCAAATGATATACAAAGAACAGATGAAAGAAATATATTTCTGGCACAGTATTTGTACCATAGAGCTCCTGAGCAGTCATTTTTATGTAAGTGAATCAGTTCTTCTTATAATGGTCTTATAAAGATCACATAAGCACACATTCATTTTTCTTGAAATTGTGATTAAAAAATGCAAAAGACCATTTGGACCAGGGCAGTTCTTAAGTGCTCATCTTTGTCATTTGTTGACCGGACAAAGTGGAGGGGACATGGTACATGTGTGATGGCTAATCTCCCAACCCACATCCTTGTAAGCTTTCGATTCCAATTTTTGCCTGCCCTTATTTGCCTGTACCTTAAAGCAGGGAGGGTGAACCTATGGTCCATGTGCCACAGATGGCTGTTTTGTGTCATTGAAAGCTATAAAAGTTTCACCATCGCTGTCCTAAAATCATCTTTTTTCCCCCTAAACTGTAACTTTGGCAGAATTACAGAATTTTGTTAGACAGAAAAATAACTATCAACCTCGCAAATAATGAAGCAGCCACTTCCTCATGTATGGGGGTATTTTATGAGACAATTTGGAGCAAGCCCTCACCTGTTAATGTCTCTTTAGGAAAGATGCCAGGCACTAATTGGAAAAATAAACTCAAGTTTTGTTCCCAGACAAAACTTTGTGCCCATCTTAGCTCACAAGGAAAGCAGAGGCAGATCTGGATGTGACTGGTGAGCTGTGGATACAAGGCCACTTTTATGCTTTCTTTTTAACCCTAATAAAATTGAGCTTGGAATTGTGGGTGATAGCTCTCCTGCATAAGATGTCTGTTCTTATTTCTCTAAAAGAAGAAAGAAGAGACTTGAGGCTCTTCAAGAATTGTCCTTGATTCTCTAATGCTGTGCTTTGTTTGTAACTTTCTCTATGCCTTAAGGTTCATGCACTACACAATTAGAGCAAAATCACATCAGCGACCACCATGAATTGTAAAGCCTGCCTCAACTGACCTTTACCACAGGAACTGATTAATCTCTACACAGCTTTACTCTGGGGATTTCTATTCAAGCATTCAGGTATTAGAGCATAATGGACACAGAGCCATCTCCTGGTCTTCTAGGACTGAAGAGGTCAATAGTGAACAACATCTGGGGACTGCAGTTCAAGGACATTAGTTGGACTCATTGAGAATACCTTTGAGCATGTAATAAGCCCACAAGGGAAATTCAGAACATGGGCTGCTAGCTGTCTCCCTTCTGTGCTGGTATGCAATTGTCAGACAATACAATACAATTCTTATAAAAGACCTATAAATAAATTAAAAAGTGAAATTAAACAATGAGTCTAGCATTTGTAAATTCTTATCTGTACATTAAAAAGAAACTCTTACTAGCACAATTCCCATGTGAAGAAAACTTAAGTCTTTGTTGTTATGAAAAAAAAGAATAATTTCCTTTTTACATTTTTCTCTATATTACAGTGCACTAATGTACTACGAGTATGTGGTCTTTGTGGACATTTGCAAATATATCAATGTATGAGAGAAACTAAATGCTAGAAATTGAATTTTTTGTGATATAAGAATAATTTCTTTCTTTACCTATGACAATTGATCAGAAAATTATAATAAATAAAACTGGCAATTATATCAGAAAATTTTAAATTTCAAAAAAGAAAAATATATCATGAGAAGAATTGTACCAAATGGTATAATTAGAAAAAAATTACATATATATGCCAGACCAAGGATCAACTAAGACTGTTTATGAAGCAATAAGAAAAGAATTTCCTGAGAGAATTATTCCTCCTACTTGAGAATAGCCAGGAGCCAGGAGAGATGTTCGCTGCCACTAGTAAACTTAAAACACAAAAATAATAACAGTATATCATTTTTCTTTCAGCCGACTGTCAAGAGTGAAAAATTGTCAATAACCCAAGTTGGTGGCCTCATATACTATTTATGAGGATGTAAACTAATAAGCACTCTTTAGAGAGCACAAGGCAATATATGTTCTAAACTCAAATACCACATTTTTCCCTTTGGCCCTGCAGTTTTACACTGGGGTTTTACCCCAAGTAGATGATGAGGCAAGTACATGATTAAATATATATACAAAGATATTTATTGCAACATTGTTTAATGATAGGAAACCTGTGTAATAATGAGAATTGTATTAAATTGTGGTACACTTATACAATAAAATCTGCTTAAGCAGAACAACTCTTTTTTAATTTAGTGTGTGTGTGTGTGTGTGTGTGTGTGTGTGTGTGTGTGTCCAGCTCAGCCCACCAGAGGGCGGGGCTGGCTGGCATGTGGTGCTGGGGGATTGAACTGCGGTCCCTGTGCTTTGCTAAGCTTGTTCTAAGTAGGTGCTTTAAACCACTGAGCCATCTCACCAGCCCAAGCAGAACAACTTTTATCCACATGTGAATGGACAAATTACAAAGAAATATGCGTAGTTTGATTTTACTATGTAAAACTATTCGCATGGGTATTTCTGCGAGGAATGTGTAGAACCATACTGCTATAGCCTCTGACCTCTTTTGGCTATTTAAAATTAGCTTTAATTAATCCAGTTAATTTCATTCAATCAAATTGACAACCGCATTCTGAAGTGCACTAGCCACGTTTTCTTGTGCTTAGTAGCTACACATAGCTAGTGATTACCACACCACACAGCATAGATACAGTTATTTTCATCATCTCCAAAAAGTCCAGTAGACAGTAGTGGTCTCAGGAGATATTCTCCATCACGTTCTCTATGCTAGTTCCTAGCTCCTGTGATCCAGTGTTTGTATCCTTTCACAGTACTTTTCTAAGTAGCTTGAATTTTTTTTTAAGGTATTTAGTACAGGGTCTACAGGGTCTCACTACACAGATGAGACTCATAGTGCTCTTCCTGTTTTTAGCCTCCCAAGTGCTGGGATTATAGGCTCGTGCCTCCACACCCAATCTCTTATTTATTTATTTATTTATTTATTTATTTATTTATTTTTTGACAACTCATACAGAATTTTACTTAACAAAGTAATATGAATTTCACAGTATTTGTTGCAATTCATGGTATTGTCTTATAACCAGCTATTCATATTACCAGATATATACACATAAAATTGGGAGAAGAAAAAACTGGAGCAATGTATAAGAAATTAAGAAAAGAAAAAGTATAAACAATTGAAAAAAGGAGACGAAGCTAATTAGAGCATTGACTGCTTCTTTCCATTTCCATTTTTTTTTAATTTACTTTTTTGTCCTGTCAGAGGTGAATATTCTATTGGCATCTAAATACTGTAAGTGTTTGAATTCAACTAAACATTTAACACTGTCTAGCAGTCTATATTAGTGGGTTATCCTTAGAAATTACTGACTTGAGCCTTTTACAGCTCATCATATTAATATGGATTTACTTTATATACCTCATTTTTATACTTTTCTACTGGATGATTAAGACCAAGATATAGCAAGACCTATATACCCAGAAATCCACACCCAATCTCAATCCCTGTGTCAACGCACCCTGGGGGTGCGTCTGGCACAGCATGACAGGAGATTGAACCCCGATCTCTGCAGCTGCTTGAGCAGGTCAGTCCTAGTAGCTTGAATTTTTACAAGAGGATGCAATATAGTTACATTTGTAATCCTCTCCCATATAAAAACAAATCACCTATGGTCCCACCATGTAGCAAAAATCATTAATGGTGTTGTTTTATTTCTTTGCAGATGTTACAATTTTTTCTCTTTCTTTCTTTCTTTCTTTCTTTCTTTCTTTCTTTCTTTCTTTCTTTCTTTCTTTCTCTTTGTGGTACTGAGGATTGAACTCAGGACCTCGTGCATGCTAGGCAAGCACTGTGCCACTGAGCTAAAGCCCCAGCCCTTGCAGCTGTTTATTTGTAGGCACATAGAATGAACACCATATATACATGTTCTCAATGTTGAATTTTACAGTGCACATTATAACTTGTTCTTTAAAATTCTTTATAAACAGCACTTAAAAGTTGCATTGAATTCTATTCTGGATATTTAAATAATTTTTGTTATATCGACTGTCTTGAATATTGTAATAAAATATTTCAGAGTTTTTGGGTGCAGGTATAGGGTACAGTGATGGAGGGCTTGCCTAGCAAATCCAGCCTTTGTACTCAGCCACCAGCACTAGCAGAGTGGGGGAGGGGTGTTTGCAAATCACTCAGATTGGGGGAAATCAAATGCATGAGGAAAACTGTGATTAGAGTTCTTTTGTTGTACGCAGAAAAACACGTTAATGCGTCACACTTCAAGGATGCTTTTTTATTTCCAAATCACTATTCAAAGCCTCCTACACAAAATACAATAGCCTTAGAAATCGATGTGCTCGATAATGGACCTTTATTCTTAAAGTGTCCTTTTCTTCACTACTGAATGCAAAAATGCACATAAGTATTAAAAGATTAGTCTTCTTTGGGGACTTTTGCAAAATAGGTCGCTGCTTTATGTGTCTCTTAAGAAGCCATTGTTTAGGGTAACATACTTCATTGGGCTTAGCAAGGCTGCATTTTGATAAGTATAAAATGACTTTAACATGAAAATCAAGGAAAAAGAATTTTGAGGTGAAATACAGCGGCTCAAAATTAATGGATGTGAATCAGTATAACAGGTCTACTCAGCCCCTTGCTCCGCATGTTGCTCTTGTATTTAGAATACTAGCTAGAGTAGAGCTGAAATCATGGACTATGTTTCTATAACCATTTTCTGATAGACAAAGACCTTTCCACTTGGGTTTGTCTTCTGTAAGTAAGAATAGCCTCAAAAACACCTCCAATTTAGCAAATCAAAAATACAGCTCATTGAATTCTCCACTCCCCCCTAAGCTGGTTTTTATCCAGGGGGCCTGGTCTCTCTTGACTGTATCATCTTTCTCTTAGCTGTGGAGTTCAGAAACTGAGAACAACTATCTGGTCATCTCGTCAATCCAGTACCCAATCCTGCATATCCAGCTGGTTGGCCTCTTACATACCCCTCAAATCTACCCAGCTCTACATGTCTCCTATAGCCCAAGCTCTCCTATTGGAAGTGCTGTAGGTGCCTCCCCTGCAGTCTGTCCCCATGTTCTAGCAAATGCCATCTTATCTCCCTCAGCTTGAAACCATTCAGTGCCTTTGTTTTGGGCTGAGAATGCCTCAAAAGGACGACTGTATTTCCTTCCTTCATGTGACCCTATGTGTTCTTCATCCTCTCTTCATCCAGCCCCCTCTACTAGCTTTTAACTTTCTCAAGCGTTCCACTCTTCCACCTACCATGGGGTACTTGCACATACTTTCCCCTTGACTGAAATGATTATAACTACCCCCTCTTTCACATTTTTAAGTTTAAAATCATCCAACACATCTTTAGGGAAACCCCCCCAGAGTTGATGAATTATGTTCCACTGTCCTATTACATTCTCTTCTATTGACTAATGATGCTCTGTGTATCCTTTAATGCTTAGTCCCTTTTAAGCACCACCCAGGTTTATAGTATCTGTTTTTGTTCACCAGTCAGCTCCATTGACCAGTCCAATGCCAGATAAATAGTAGGGATTCAGGACACATTTGTTCAGTGGATGAATAAAGACCATGAGGCTGATGCCCAAGGCACAAGGCAAGTAAGTGTCCAGTCTTTTGTAAGGAGCCTTTGGAACACAGCTCCACAAAACAACATCCTCAAATAGTTTATTTTATAAGGGAAAGCCAATTGTAATTTGGAATAAAATACCCTACTGATGTTTTCCTTTGAGTTGGTTTTTATTGTATTTGAATATAATAGCTTAGGACTCAGCCTTATTACAACAGAGCCCAGAAAGCACAAATCTGCTTAGTGGGGCCATTCTTGGGGAGTCCTTGAACGGGGATCCACTTCTGTGTCTCCGAGAATGCCTGAAGAGGAGGATCTGTGACACAGATGAATACATCCTGAAGCAGTCTTCCTGGAAGAAGAAAGCCAGAGGGAGACTGACTTAGAAATTTTAATTTCTATGGAGATTTGAGGTAAGGGTGTTGAATGTTAGGCCCTTCCTCTCTTTTTCCGGCAAAATAAGGGTTTCTCTTCTAAGTTTTAACTTTTACAGACCGACTACCTGGTGCAACCAGTGTGGGCTAAAGCCAGCTTAGAATTCTTTGTGAAAGCCAGTTGCTAATTGTTTCTAAACTTGCTAAAAAAATTCTGTGGTTGTTAAGCACAAACATTATATAAACTGTCAACCAAGTAAATTATATTAAAACACAATAATATTTAAAGCTCATCACTGTCTAATTATTTAAATTTATGATTATTTATAATGAAGAGGCCTTTGTACTGAAGCCTATAGTTTGATACTGCACGATAGGTGCTGTGCTGCTCCTAGGCCCTTTCCTTCTCCAAACTGAGCTGTGGCATTCGGGTAACTTGAAATTGATTGTGGTAAAAATTTTCGCCCAATGGCCACAAGTATATGCTAGAATTAGGGGATAAGAGAATTTTTGTGTTGTTTGTTTATTTTGGTTTTTGGAATCTTGGAGTTTTTTGTTTTATTTTGTTATTTTGAAATCTTGTCTGGCATTTCCCAGGATACTACAGTAGGCATGCTATTCATGGCCAAAGGCAATCCAGCTTTCTGTGCCTACATGTTGAAATTATTCAGCAATGCTGTGACATCAGCAGGTTAAAATGAAACTGAAAACCCACCTTTCAATGTTCTGAAGTGAATTTCTTTTTCCAGATTTTTTTTTTTCTTTTTTGGTGGTAGCAGGGATCGAACTCAGGACATTGCACTTGCCAGGCAAGCACTTACTCCACAGAGCTATCTCCCCAGCCCATTTTTTTTCTTTTATCCTGTTTCCAGATTTTGTTTTCTTTTTGAATTTCTTCTAAATTGCATTTTCACACACAAAAAGCATAAATCAGGAATCATTAAAGAGAATACGAACAGCCTATGGATGATCTCCTAGCTCCACATCATAACCCTGC
The DNA here is from genome assembly GCF_000260255.1 of Octodon degus. Lineage (NCBI taxonomy): Eukaryota > Metazoa > Chordata > Mammalia > Rodentia > Octodontidae > Octodon > Octodon degus. Next base: position 7,296,377 of record NW_004524636.1, read on the forward strand.
TGTACTTGAGATGATGTTTGCCATAAATTAACCATATAGAAAATATTTGAGGGGCCAGGGAGTTAGCTCAGTAGAATAAGTGCTTGCCTGGCAAGCACAAGGGCCTGAGTTCAATCCCCGGTTCTGAAAAAAAAAAAAAGAAAGAAAGAAAGAAAATATTTGAGTAAGTTAATTTTTAAAACTGACAAAGTAGAATAATTTCAGTTAGTCCTTGACAGCATGATGGTATCAGCTTTCTTTATATAAGACAGGGATGTTACATATCATGGTAAACATCATCTTGTTAGGAATACTTGACTTTCCAGTTTCCAATAGACTTATGTACCCTAGGAAGAACTTCGATAAAGGTAGAAAAGATGGCTGAAGGGCCAAGGAGATAGCTCAGCAGACTCAGTGACTGATTAGGCAAATGCAGGAACCAGGGTTTGATCCCTGGTACAGTATGCTGTGCCGGCCCTGCCCTCAGGCTCCAGCTGAGCTGGGGACTGAGTTCCAGTGTGGTGGTGCATGCTTGTAATCCCCCTTAGGCAAGAGGATCACTATGAGTTTGAGGCCAGCCTGTGCTACATAAGTGAGTTCAATGTATGTCTGTACTACCTAGTGAGATCCTGTCTCAAAGCAAATATAAAATAAAATAAATAAATAAAATTGTACTAACAATTCTAGTGATAGCTTTACAGCATAAAAACATCATTAATCTGCCTAATCTTACTGGATATACACAATCACAGAAGTATCAAGATTAACTTTTTTCTCACTCAGTGGGATCTTAAAGATGACAACGTTGGTCTTTATGCATAATGTGTTTTAGTGGATCAAAAGCAAGGGATTTTAGAGACATTTTCTCACTTTCAAAGAGAAATATACACATAAAATAGCATATTTAAAACAAGACTTATTTAGATGCTACTAGTTATTCCTTATAAATGTAGACATCAAACCTCCTCAGGACTTTGAACTGTGAAGAACTTTATAATCCTGAAGTCCTGAAGTTCCAACACATTATTGATCTTTATGTTTTATGGAATATAGTTAACCCAGTCATATAAAAGAATAGATACCAGATGCCAATAAAATGAAACAAGCCTGGAAATCAGCACATAATCTTATAATGACTAAAGAGCCTTTAGCAAGCACATATAACTCTACTTGGGCACTTACACATAAATTATCTGTTTACTTCAAAATCCTTCAATTATTTGCACTGATGTGATGAGAAAATCTCTCTCCTTATAACTCCTATAAACTTTTATAATTTTAATAAGAAAAAATAAGTAACAAGTAATATTTTATTGCTCTTTTTCATGGCATACTAACAAGGAATCATGCCAATCGCTATAGAAATATATTCATTTTTAATATATACATATAGCACATTACAGGGTGCAGGTTTATTTATTTATTTATTTATTTAATTTATTTATTTATTTTTGGCCAGAGTTTTGCTATGCAGTTCAGGATTGCCTTGATCTCACTTTGTAGTGCAGGCTGGCCTTGAACTGGCATGGATTTTCCTATCTCATCCTCCTGAGCAGTGGGATTATGGGCATGGACCACCATGCCCAGCCACAGGCTTAATTTTTTTCACCACACAAATGCACTAATGAGATAAACATTAATATTTTCATCCCCCTTGTGTGGAAACAAGACTGAAGCTCACAGAAAACATGTGGCCTAATTTTCTACACCAGGTAAGTGGAAGAGCTGGAAACTCACATGTTGTATGAGCATTCTGAAAATGACACTCTTCCTGTGGAAAAGTAAGTTAAGGGACATGCTCTGTATATTGAAATACATGTGTTTAGAATACAATCAGATATGCACAGGCTGTTTAAACGTGAATGCATTTCACTAAGCATTATGCTCTCAAGCTGTATCCATTTTCCTCTGACAAAGTTTATCTTGTTTTATGAAAGAGTTAGGGCCGGGGAAATGGCTCAGTAGAATAAGTGCTTGCCTGCCAAGCGCAAGGTCCTGAGTGCAATCCCTGGTTCTAACAAAAAAAAAAAAGAAAGAAAGAGTAGTACTCCATTGTGTATATATACCACATCATCCATCCCACTGTTGATGGATATAAAAACTGCTCCTAAAACTTAGCTGTTAATAATGGTGCTGCTGTAAATACGAGCATGCCTTCATCGCTGTAATATGATGGTATTTAGCTCTTTGGGGAAGAAATCTAGATCGGGAATATCAGGGTCCAAGGGAATTTCTTTCTTTCTTTTTTATTTTCCAAATTGATAGGACAGTTTCAATAATTCACACATTGCATACATTCTTCGTAGTGGTTAATTGCTGTACAAGATGTGGACATGATATCCTATTTACAAACAGCATTAGAACAAATCGCTCTATTCATTAAGAGAATGTAACTATATATCTATCCT
>NW_004524636.1:7304223-7306136 GCF_000260255.1 Octodon degus
AACTTAAAAATTAAAAAAATAGAAGACACATAAACTTCAGTTTAATTCATTCTTTGACTCCTTCCCACTTAGTTAACCATAAAACCTACAGAGGAGATCAAATCGTTAACCTAAGGAATGAACAGAGCAAATTTTAGGTAAGCTAAAATTTAGCCATACTAACAAACCCCTGAGAATTGTAAAACTTGTGACATTTTTGTAAAATTCCAAAAATGAGGTAATATGGTTGCCGTGGATAATTGTAAATGTACAAACACTCAATACGAATTCTCTGGTCCTCAGCATTCCCTAATTTTGCATCAGGTTCTCATCCTACAAGCAATAAAAGCTTTGCTTGTTTCCATTCTTGGTCTCTCTTGAGTGTTTATCTGGCTGAATTTTTCTATAATACCTTAACTTGTTGGTGTTGGGTTTTTTCCCTCAGGAATCAGAAAAAGTAGTTAAGACATTATGTTTTATTTTTAAAAAATTTCTAAGATTTCAGAAACTTCTGTGATAATATCTAACTGTAGGAATGAAGGAAATTGGTAACTCTACAAAGTAGGAAACAAGACAAAATAAAGAACGGAGCAACAAAGCACCAGTCAGGGATATCAAGCAGGCTCGCTTGTATTAGTCCGTTCTTTCTTTCTTTCTTTCTTTCTTTCTTTCTTTCTTTCTTTCTTTCTTTCTTTCCTTCCTTCCTTCCTTCCTTCCTTCCTTCCTTCCTTCCTTTCTTTCTTTCTTTCTTTCTTTCTTTCTTTCTTTCTTTCTTTCTTTTTCTCTTCTTTTTTTAAACCTGTATTTAGTACAGGGTCTACAGGGTGTTCAGGGTCTCACTATGTAGATCAGACTCATAGTGATCCTCCTGTTTTCAGTCTCCCAAGCACTGGAACTACAGGCGCACACCATCACCCCCAGTCTCAATCACTCTCCCTGTGCACCCTAGGAGTGGGGCAGGCACAGCCCTCTGGGGATTGAACTCTGGCTACTGTACTCTGCCTAAGCAGGTGCTTTAGTCCACTGAGCTGTGTGGCTGGCCCTTTTAGTCACTTTTTCATTGCTGTGACAGATACCTAACAGTCACAACTTGAAGGAGGAAAGCTTGAGTTTTGGCTCACAGTTTTCAGAGATTTCAATCCAGGGCCCTGGCAGCATTACTCTCAGGCCTGTGTCTGACAGAGACATCATGATGGAAAGGGGTGGTGGAGGGCACCTGCTTACCTCATGGCTTCTAGGAAGCAGAGAGAGCAGGACAATCCAGAAAGAGAGGAAATGGCCTAGGACGTGAGCGAGCCCTCCCAGGCTGCACCCTCAGCAAGCACTCTCTGCCCCCAGCCCCACCGCTGGACGGCACATTCAGCTATAAGCTCATCTGGGTTCTAACCACCTTCCAACTGCCCCATTTCTGAACACATGAGCCTTTCAAGGGACATTTTTATGCAGACCATGAAGGTTGTGCATGCTTTTAACAAAACAGCCCTTCTTGTGTTTCAGTGACTTGAAAATGTACATATCAAAATTACCTAGAAGCACAGACCTCCCCTGGAAGTTGAGGGAAAATGTAATCTATCTCACTCTTTGTTGGGGATTTAAGATGAAGGAACACATGAAGTCCTCAGGCGTACTATAATAGCCACGCATGGAATTTTTTCTGGCAGTTAGGTGGTTAAATATGTCAACAAAGGCAAGAAGGAAATGGGGGTAGTTTGAAAAAATGAAGCATATTATTTATACACTAAAATTTTTAAGTTTGACAAATACTGGCAAAATGAGGAGGAGATTAATTTTCCATTGACTCTTTAAAGTATTGTTGTAGGGCTGGTGAGATAGCTTAGTGTACTAAGTGGCTGCTTAGGCAAGCACAGGGCTGGGATTTGATCCCTGGCACCGCATGCCATACCAGCCCCACCCCCAGGCATGCTGAGCAGGCC
>NW_004524636.1:7307596-7324694 GCF_000260255.1 Octodon degus
TTAATTCAAACTGCAGAGACACATCTAGAATCTTCTTTGCCAAAAGCAAGCTGTGAGTGACAGCTTAGGAAGAAAAAAAGAAAGGCAAGTTCACCTTACTTCTTACTTTTTTTTCTGAGTTATGTATTCTTTAGAAAAATGGAATATTTTACAGAGTTCTGCAGATAGCTTATCTTGCTTTTGGGAAGTTCACAGCATTTATATCAGCTGCAAGAACAGACGATAGTGTTTAGATCTCTTAGTGATGTGGGTAAACTGCTTCTCTGGGGACTTACCAGAAAGCAAGGTCCATGAGAATGGTACGGATTACAGATAAGATGTGCTTGGCGCAGTAGGTTAGGGGACAGGGCAATCTCAGTTAAATTAGTGAGGTGATTTTATGAGTGTAAGTGTCTAAATATGTCTCTGTGTTTATATGTTTGTTTTCCTGGAATATACCTACTTGTGTTCTCAGACCTGAGAGTTCTGCACTCCAGAAATAATGGATTTTTAGACATCTGGATGTTTTCAACTCTTTCCTTAGTAAGGTTCTCCAAAAGCTCTCCGCCTTTACACCTCATCTTCCTGGACAGTTCCCTTTGTCTGAATTGCGCTCACTGCTTGAAGAGCAGAGTAGCTTTCTCAGTGCACCTCTCACTTATCAATGTGCTCCTAGATGAGTCGCCTTCAAAATGTGAAAAGTTTTAGTATAAGTAGAAAGAGAAGTAAAATCTTTCCTCAGAGGAGAAGTCTAATGTAAGTCAGTTTGTTGTTGATAAAAATGAAAGAGATGATGAAAAGGCACAAATTAAACATAAAGTGACCAGTCGTGGAAAAGAAAGTAGATTATAGTTTAAATCCATGTACTGTAGGAGCAAAAGCAAACATTAGCAAAGGACTTGCTTGCTTAATACTGTAATTATTTCTCTGCTTACCTGAGATTTAAAAATGTGGTTTCTCCTAGGAAAACATTCCTCTGGAGTAACTCTGTTACTTCAGCTAATGCTCAGTAATTCTTTTTACAACTTTTAAGTTGTAAATTTTGATCATCTCAGATATGAAAATGTATATAGTAAATCCTCAAATATTTGTTCTAAAATCCAGTCATCTTCTTTTAACCAGCTTGCTTTGTCTACCCAAAATAGTTCATTATTAATTTTGAATTGCATAAAGACCAAGAGTTGTTTTTTTGTTTTTTTTTTTAATTTACATAAACAACCATTAATGGGAAAACTTGTCAAAGATCCTCCTAAACATTGGTCATCCTTCTTGTAAATTCTTGTTGACTGTGTCTAACAGTGACATTGTCAGGGCAGGTGGAATTCCAAAAGCTCTTTCCAGAATTGTTTCCTACTCTGGGCAACTCCTCTGAGAGTCTCTGCTTCTCAAAGCTTCCTCTGTCTCAATAGAATTCAGGTGAACCTCTGATCACCATACCTCCTCCCTGCAATTCTGAGATGTGGAACTCTTTAACCAATGACCTACTTAATAAGTGAGCAAAAGCATTCTGAATAGACATGAAATTAGTAAGTAGAATAACTGGGGATGCAAATCCCAGAGGGTAAATGCTGTGGTCCTCACTGAAAGGAAAAATATCAAAAACATAGGGCAAGTTCATTCCTAGATACTTCTTTTTTGATGTTGTACAAGTAAAAAAGATATTGCCAGGTTCTATAACCATTGATTTCAAACCTATCACTTATAATCACAAGTTCTCAAGTGATTGCTCGGTCTTCCAAACATGTCTGATCAATGTAGTTTCTGTCTAACACCACGTCGGTTGTATTCAAAAACTATGATGCAATTCCTTGTTTCACAGAACACCTGGGATCATATCATGTCTATTTGACCTTCACAAAATGCCTATTCTTTCATCCTTCATTAACATTAGAAAAATAAAAATGTTGGGTTTGTTTTGCCACTGTCGTTTTTTACATAAAATCTTGTAGTCTTTTTTTTTTTTTCTGGGTCATGAAATTGAGGCTTTGGTCGTAGCTGTTGATCTTTCAGGAAGCTTGGTGGTGTACTTTGTCAGCTCTTGTCTGGGGAGTTCAGGTTTTAGTTATATTGGGTAAAGCTTTGAAGTAGGGTTTTCTCTCTTCATAACTCACCTGACAATGTTCCTCTTCATGCCGCTTCACAGAAGAGAAAGTTTTGTTAACTGAAGAGAGAATTAATGGTTCCAAATAAAGTAACCCAACTGGAAAGGTTTTGTTTGTTTTCTTTCTTGGCTTTTTAAAAATTCTGCTCTTTCTTTGCAATGATGGTGTGTATGAAAACCTTAGAAGGGAGGTCAGAATAACCAGCCTCAGTAATCAGGTCCTGTTGGCCCAGCATTGAACTAAATAAATAAGAATGCAAGCGTATTCCTTGTTCAAAAGCTGGCAGCAAATTCGCTAAGTGATTGATTTGATGCTGATTTTCTGCATGGACTGAGAAGTTCTTCAGGGCCTGTCCTACGGGAGGAAAATAATCCCAGCCAAGTTAACTAAGCCCTATTTTAGGTTTTATTTTGAGTTCTGAATATTTGGAAACTTCCCTTTCCCAGAAAGTCTGTATCTCCAAGGGATTCTCACTTTTGATGTTGCAAAGAAGGCAACTGGCTTTAAAACAACGGAAGAAGCTCCCTATGCTGGAATCCCGCTAGATGCTGAGGTTAGACTTTAAGTTAGTGTACTCATGGCAGGTGCTGCCATTTTGATCACCCCAAACCCCTATTTCTTTATGTCTGTTCTGAATGTTGGAGAAGGTCCACACTGGCAGCATTGACTATGTTTCCACCCCAGCCCTAGACAGCATTATGTGAGTCAACTTTCCTTACTGTAATACTTGAGATAATAAACCTAAAAAGAGAAACATTTTATTTGGGCACACCATTTTGAAGGTTTCAGTCTATGATGGGGTGCACTTTGGGATGGTAGGCCTCTGTTTGCCTGGTGGTGGAGGGCCCAGGTCATGGCAGGAGTGTGTGGCATGGCAGATCCATCTGCATGGCCTGCCAGGTAGAAAAACACAACAAGAAAAGAAAGGGCCAGAATCCAGCTTCTCCTTCAAGAGCCTGTTAGTGGTTGGAAGACCTCCCATTGGGCCTAGTTCTTAAAAACTGACCTCCACCCAGTGCCAAGCTGGGGACGAAGTCTTTTAAACATGGGCCTCTGGTGAGCCTTTAAGATCAAAACTGAAGTAAATGCAATGGTTTTAGATTCCACAAGAAATATTTTCTTTGTCATAATACATCTATGCATGCAGGAACACAAGAAAGGTTTTTCATTTCATTATGTAATTCACGGGGTGATCAGAAGAAATCAGCGGAGAACTACAGCCCATGAAAAGCACAGCCGAAGAGGAGTACAGCAGGATCAGCGCTTACTGAAGTTCACAGGTCTTGAGCCAGAAATTCTTTCTCCACACCTCAGGGCAGCTCATCTTTCTCCTTTGCAGGCTGCCATGGGCTACAGGACTTCAACCCATACCATCTTCTCTAAGAGTAAAAGGCAACTTCGTTTGGAAGTCGTTCTTACTCTAGTTTATTTGAAGTCATGCTGCGGTGTCGAAACCTTTAGCGATAAACTAAATTTTTCTATGTTTGTTATGCAGGACCCCAAATTACGTGAGCTCCTGGATGTGGGGAACATCGGGCGCCTGGAGCATCGCATGATAACGGTGGTGTATGGGCCTGACCTAGTTAACATCTCCCATCTGAATCTCGTGGCTTTCCAAGAAGAAGTGGCCAAGGTATGTCGGAGCAAAGCTTCTGGCGATTTTGCCTCCATCTCAGTTCTCGTGATAATTCTCCTAGTACTTTTGAAAGTCTTGGGATTTTTGCCATATTTAACCTGTGCTAAATTTTACCTAAAAATAGTTCAAGTAAAAGCGTAGTTCTGCCAAGTAAAAGTGTGATTCAAACATTTCTAAATAATACCATCTAGTGTGGAGTATGGAGCGGTTTTTTTCCCCCATTAGAAATAAGGAACATGATGTAATTCTCTAGAAAAACAAAATATAGATAAAACCACACACCATTTCGCCCAAACATATCCTAATTTATTTTCTACTAACTTTAATCCTAAGCCACTCTAGCCTCATGTTCACTTCACCTCTCTTGTTGAGGACAGAGCATGTCAGCACTTTTACAAATTGCTTTTCCTTCCTAGCACACAGCTCATTGCTATAGTACTTATTACATTAATATGTCAAAAATAAAATCTTAAATAATAGCAAATTATAGTTATTCAGTTTTTGGTTTTTGTTTTTGTTGGAACCGGGGATTGAATTCAGGTCCTTGTGCTTGCCAGGCAAGTGCTTATTCCATTGCGCTATCTCCCCGGCCCCTAGTTATTCAGTTTTGGACCAGGAGGATAAATTAGATTTGATTTCTTCCTTAAGGAACTGATATTCTGTGAAGACAATTGGCCTTTCACATGCATACAGAAATAACTAGTACTCTGTAGAAAACAAACAAACAAACAAATTTCTAGCATGGCTAGACTTGGTTAAGTTTTCTCTAGAATTGTCCAAAAAAAAGAATAGTCAAATTTTACTTTAAAAGAAAAAAAAAAAAGTGAGGTGAACATATTTAAAGAAGGAGTACATGTACATTGAGGCAGGAGGATGGTTATGAGTTCAAGCCTAGCCTGGGCTAAAAAGTAATTTCTAGCCCAGCCTGAACTGCATAGCCCCCACCCCATCTCAAAAAAAGAAAAAAGAAAAAAAAAAGAAAAAATAGGAGAGAGAGAGAGAGAGAGAGAGAGAGAGAGAGAGAGAGAGAGAAGTGTCTGCATGTTTGTGTATTGTGGACTATTAGTGATAATGCTTGCCCTTCCTAACATTTCTTCCAAGACTGCTTTAGATCCAAGAATGCTTTAGATGGCATGTTTTACACTTATCTTTGGAAGCAGCTCGGGTCATGGATTACAGGGACAGGGTCACCTCAGGCCAGGGTGGTGGGTTCTGTGATTTGCTCATTTTCAGTCGTCTGATAATCACATGAGTTGCAGTGACCTCTACTTCATTACCGATTACTAGCAGGAATTTATGGATAATATGTACAAAACATCTACTTTAATTTGTGCAAGAGAATGACCCAATTGCCAACTAGTTTTAATACTCTAAGACATTTAGAAACTACTCTATGTTAAGACTTTTTCTCTTTAGTGACCAAGTTGCCCATTTGTTTTTATAATATAATTAGTACTTGGAGAGGTTCCAGTTCCACAAAACCTCATGGGCGTAACAGATTATATTTGCCCTGTAATAATTCTTATTCTTGTGACCTACTGCTCACCCAGTAGCTATGGATGGGCAGTTTGGTAGATAGAGAAATACAGATAAGCTAGTGCTTGCAAAATACTTTAAAAATTACCTTCCTCAGATACAATGATCATTACTTTCAAAAATGATCAACTCATTTAATTTAATAAATCTCAAGTTAAAACATTTAATAAAGAACAGTGACTTTCAGGGAGGTTTTCACTGAATGAGTGTAGATTTTATATTGCATCCCAATCTGTATATCTTAAATTGCATTAAATCTTTGCGCAATTATATTTAAAATATATTCAATTTCCTCTGCCCACTAATTTTCCTTAGGGTGTTTGCTTCCTGAGCCCTATAATATTCCCCATCAGGATTGCATCTATAAAGACTTTTCCAGCAGCTGCTTGAAGTTCCTGGTATAATTAATGGTGTTATGGAGCATATTTTGTCTGTCCTGGCTATAATATTCTGTTGGGTATTTTCCTTCACTGAAATTGCTCATCCAGAAAGCTAAAGTTTGCAAACACCATTTCACTCTTAAATTTTATTTTCTCTGCTTTTAATTGTTGATGCTGACACAGAGCATCAAACTTTTCGTTTAATCTCTGGAGCCAGTGTGTATGATAGCTTTTATAGTGCAAGCCTCTCTCATTAAATAGGGTAACCCCCCAAAATCTGAGCTTCTTTGCCTGGTGCCTCTGGACTGAGTTTTTTTACAAATGGATTCCAGCTCATTCGTTCATTGATTCATTCAAAAACGCATTTACTGGACAGCTGCCTTGAGCATACCATCGAGAAGGGTACAGAGTGAACACAGCCTTTCCTTCCAAACCAGCAGTTTAGAAGAACTAAACAGAGAAGGCACAATTAAATTGTGAGTGTCTCATATCCCAAACAGAGATCTGCAGGGAGGAAGAAAACAGGAGACTGGGAGTGTGATGGGGGAAGGAAATTACTTACAGGCTGGTCAGAGAAGGCAAAAATCTGTTAGAAGTCACTTAATTACAATAATATGAGAGATTTCTAATACCTTGGATCAATTAGAAATTTAAAATATATGTAAGGTATAAGAATTGCTTGCCTTTTCACCCTTACCTAAATCACTTAGAACTGACTTTTCTTGTTGGTTTTGTTTAGGCTTTTTGAGGCAAGGTCTCACTGTCTAGTCCAGGCCTGGCTTGAATTCTATCTTGGCTCCAGCAATCCCCAACCTCCCAACCCCCATGTCCCCACCTTCATCCCCTGCAGACTCTACCCAAATGCACACTTAAGCATAATGTCATGTCTCGTCTGCAGCGTCAGCTCAGCATGGATCCATTTTTCCAGTGATCTGAAAAGCTTTTAGCTCTCCAGGTTTCTACACACTCTGTCTTCTACCCAGCAATGGGGCTCTGCTGTCTTCTTCTCTTGGTTACACATCAACTGACAGGATCAGACAGGGGCAATCTCTGGATTCTCAGAGGTAGTCTGTCCTAGCCTGAAGGAGGTGGGCCTGAATCTCTACAGGACCTGAGCTGGTGTGTCCAGAGGTACCACAGACAGGACAGCAGGAATTGTACAACATTCCATACACTTCAAGACAGCAATGCAATCTTGTCAGTTGTTGCTATGAGCAGTGGGTACAAAACTTCAGCCTCTCCATGGGAGATGCTTGGTAGAACATATCTGCATTGAGCCTGTCTCCAGAAAGCCTGGGATGGAGCCTTAGCATTTGCATTTCCAACATCCTCAGGGATACTAGTGATAAAGGGAAATGAAATGCCCAACATGAAGATACCTGTGATGAATTCATGTTCTCTAAAACAGAAGAATAAATTTTAGGAATGGAGGTTAAGAGCAGAATATATTTATTGGGGGAAAGAAAGCTTCTGTCCAAGAGAGGGACAGAAAGGGAGCTGAACAGGTTGTATCAGCACCATTGCTCAAGTAAAATTGATTAAATCCAAGACCAACTGGGGAAGGGAGTCATATAGCAAGTAGAGATGAATATAGAACAGGAGTTTATCTGGGAGCTTGCATCAGTCAGATTAGTGACCCTTTCTGGCTTCTTCACGGTGATCAATCTGGGATGCTTATCTTTAGGAAGGTAAGCATTTGTTCCATCTTTGGTCTTTAGGTCTGGCCCACAGCAGGAGCGTCTATCTTTTTCATAGTTGCAAGATATCTTGTCTTCTGTGCTGTCTCCCTACATGGTCTATCCCTGTCTGACTGCCTATAATATTTCCATCTAATTTGGCTGCCTACACTAGCGCTGAAGGTCAGGATACTGCTCTTTGCGGGGCTCTTCTGCAGAGAAGTGTGGGCTCCTTGTTTCCAGATCTCTAGAGAATTCTCCCAAAAGGAGCTGGAAAAGATTGAAAAAATGTTAAGTATTTGCAGGAGTTGCTTCCATACACTACATGAACCAGATACAACACAACTTTGAGCTGAGAGAGATTTGGTAGCTTCCATTGGCAGCTTTTTGTCTTGGTCCATATTCAAGAAAATCATTGGCATGAATAAAATGTCAGGTCTGGGCCACTGAGCACAATGGGAAAAGAGTCAGCATTCTCCAGCACACTTGTACGTGTTCCACCTTCCAAACCATCCCTAGAGTCCCTTGGGTACATAAGAAATATGCCTTTGAAAAATGGTATTTTTCAAGAAGCAGTGCCTTCTGCCCCTTAATGGCCATTATAGAAACTTTCCAAAGGCTTTATAATGGCAATTTACCTATGGTTCAGATTAGATTTTTTTTTTTTTTTTTTTTTTTTTTTTTTTTTGGTCTTTTTGAGGCAGGGTCTCGCTATGCAGTTCGGGCTGGCTTTAACTCACTTTGTAGCCCAGGCTGGTCTCAAACTCCCAATGATCCTCCTGCCTCAGCCTCCTGAGTGCCGGGATTGCAGATATGCACCACCACACCAGGATGATTTTCTTATTTTTTTTTTCGGAACCGGGGTTTGAACTCAGGCCCCTGCACTTGCCAGGGAAGTGTTTATTCCACTGAGCCATCTCCCCGGCCCCGATTTTCTTATTTTTTAACCAGAGCATCTTCATGATAAAATAATATAAAAGAAAATCTTTTGAATGCCTTCAGCCTCTATTTGGAAGAATGTAGACAGAAAATGAAAGACTAAGGGTAACAAATCATGACTTAAGTAGGCCACATTTAAAAGTCAGGAAGAGCACAAACACTACACAGTGTCCTGCAGTCTCACCATTCAACATTCAGCCCATTCATTAAACAAATGCAAATTAAGCAATTGAGAAGCTGTTACTGAGGGAGACAAATAAGGTCTGTGTTCCACAGCAGAGAATAAGACTGTTGTAAAAGAAGAACTTCCTCTGTAAGCCCAGTGTTTTTGTTTTTGTTTTTGTTTTGGACATGATCTCCTAAATTGCCCTTGCTGGAGTGGAATTTGAGATTTTGTGCTCTCAGCTTCTCAGAGTGCTGGGGTTACAGGCATTCACCATCACACCCAGTTGTGCTTTTCAGAAGGAAACTAGGAGAAAAAAAGGAACTGCTACTCATAATGTGAATTCGGAGATTAGGGAGCCAAGAAAGGAGCACAGGAAAAAGAGTACTCTAGAAAGAATTAGAAATCTCAGCTGTATTTTCTTGTTAAATAGATAGGAGCCTCTTCCCACACCTTCATAATTTGGGTACATTCTTCATCCATAAAATAAAGAGGTTGGATTCATTTACTCCTTGACTTGTTCAACAAAACCTTATTAAGTTTTCTACAGTGTACACAGTTGTTTTCTAGGTGCTGGAGTTAAAGTAGTGAACAGGTAGATCAGCTTTCCTGTTTAGGGCATGCACCCTACTGAGGGAGAAATTAGTGATCAAATAAATGAGTAAACCATGCGATGTGTTAGGAAGAGGTAAGTTGTAGCAACTAAAATGACACGTAGGTAGAGAATGCTCGGGGGGAAAGGCCATTAAATAAGGTGATCAATCCATTCATTTCTGAAAAGGTAATGCTTGAACAGACTTGAGGCAGGTGGGGGAATAAACTATTAGACTATCTGGACAGAGGATATCCCATGTAGAGAGGATAGCCAGTGTGAAGACCTTGGGGCAAGAGATTCTCTGGGTTATTTAGAACAGCAGTAGGCAAATATCCAGGAACTAAATAAGCCAGACTGAGAGAAGGTAATAGCACAGCAGATTGAGGGGAGAAGGGAGCTGATTGTTTAGGGTGGTAGGTGAGTGAGTTGGAAATTATTAGAGAACTTGGAGGCTGAGGTCAAGTAGGATCTGATTTAATAACATTTAATCAATAATGGGGGCCTCAGAGCAAGAGACAACAAGCATATCATTTGGGATCTTTTTAAAGAGGCATAAAAGGATTATTAGGCAGAAATTGGAAAGTATATAATAAAAGTGTAAGCCCCCAAGACAAAGAGGCAAAACTCAGTTTAGGACTGGATTTCCCACCACCAGCACCACCCCTCATTGGAAATCTAGAGTTTGTGAATCTATACGAAATATCTTCTTGGTCTTGTTTTATGTGAAAAACGATGGCCCACTTAAGGAAAGATGATAGCACAGTGTACAAGTCAATGGCTGAGTCCTACCCATTGGGTTTGGTTTGGGTTTTGTTTTTATAGAAGGATGATCTAGCATGAGCTGCCTAAAATATTCTTTGAACTCTCTCAATGTGTTGCTATGTTTTTTTTTTATTTTTTAATTTATTTGTGTGTGTGTGTGTGTGTGCGTGTGTGTGGCCAGCTCAGCCCACCAGGGGGGGGGGCTGGCTGGCATGTGGTGCTGGGGAATTGAACCGCGGTCCCTGTGCTTTGCTAAGCTTGTCCTAAGTAGGTGCTTTAGACCACTGAGCCATCTCACCAGCCCCATATTGCTATGTTTTAAGATCAGATTTCTACTCTATCAACCCATTTGTGGCTTTAAGGAATCCTTAAAAGGATTTTGCATGTCATGAGTCTAGTAGAATAGAAGAGGCATCTTGGGAAGAATCCTGTGGCTAATCTTGGATAACTTTGACTGACCCTTGATTTTCCTTGTCTCCTTCCTGCCTACCTTTATCTATTCTATCCTGTCTACCTTCCCTCAGCCCAACTTTCATCCTGGTTCCTTATTCTTGGGGTGCAGAATGGCTGGGATGTCTTCCTGTAACTGCTTCAGGCTGAGGAGAGGGTTGTGTTTCACTCTAGCCAGGGATCAGACTTTTCACTGTGACTTTGGAGATAAAAGAAAATGGGTTTTGTTGTTTAATAAACCATTATCTTTGGACAGTCTAGAAATTGGAACAAGAGCATTATCAAGTCATTGATGCTTGAGTTTCATTGTATAACCATGTTAAATAGCCAGAGGCTAAAAATTAAAAGTACAATATTGGTGAATAGTAGCTAAAACAGTTGTAGGAATCAGACAAACTTAGGCAGCATTTGTCATAAACCTATTAATTTTGATGTCAACCTCAAGTGTCCTCTGTAGGCCACCTGCTATAGCGAGCAAATCCAGATAATACAGAGATGGTCAGGAGTAGATAACAGAGTTCGTTTATACCACAGAGGCAACAGAGCTCAACAGCTAAAACATTCATGCTGGCATTTTCATGTTATAGGTACAAAAAGCCAAATCTTTACCAGAGGGGGCACTTAAAAGTACATTAGAATAAAAATGGTAATATATTAAGAGAGTAGAGGAACACATTTTTGGAACAGCTAGTGGGGCTGGGAATCAAACCTATTATGGCTATAATTTATAGGTGCCAGGAGAGACAGCCAGCAAGAGCTGGTGCAGAGCTTGGGGCCCTCTCTATATGCAGCCTAGCTTTCCAGTGAATACACGACTTAATAAAATTTATTTTGTTATAGTATTTTGTTATAGTTTTCTGTGGGGTTTTTTTTTTCTTTGACTTCACCCTAAATATTTCTATATCTAGGGCTGGCTAGATAGCTTCTGCTTAGGCAGGTGCAAAGACTGCAGTTCGATCCCCAGCACCACATGTCATGCAGGCAGGGCATGCTGAGCTGGCCACCTAGACCAGGCATGGTGGCACACGCCTGTAATCCCAGTGCTGGGGAGGCTGAAAACAGGAGGATCAATCTGAGTCTAAGCTGCATAGTGAACCTATTATCTTTACCTGTACCAAATACATAAAAAATAAAATAAATGTAGCATTATATTTATATCTGTCAAGGCCAGATAAAACTGCTCTTAGCCCTGGGGCCATGTGAGGGGCCCCCTAGCTCCAGTTTCTCCCTGCACCAACCATACCATCTGCTAGATTGTCATTTAGGAAACTAATAAAACCTTTTGGGTTGTGTGTTTTTTTGTTGGTTTTTTTTTTTTGGTTTTGTTTTGTTTTTTTGTTTTGGGTCTTTTTGAGACAGGGTCTCTATGCAGCTCAGGCTGGTCTTGAGCTCATTTTGTAGCCCAGGATGGTCTCAAATTCACAACAGTCTTCCTACCTCAGCTGCCCCAGTGCTGGAATTAGAGCTGTGCACCACCAGGCCTGCCTGGCCACTATCGGAACATTTTAAATGAGCTGCCAGTGCCAAGGTGGAACCAAGGAAGAGATGAAAAAGAAGCCCAGGTCTACATATATTGTAAAGGCAGAACCCATAGAGCACATCTTTATGAGCTATATGTTGCATATGAGAAAAAAAAATCAAGGATGTTCCTGACCCAGGAGGCAGGAATGATGGCAGCATGATTCCCTGACACAAATAAATTATGTCCTAGAATATAAATTTTTTTTTTGGAGGGGGGCTGGCTCAGCCTACCCTGATGGGCCGGGCTGACACAGCATGTGGTGCTGGGGATGAAACTGCAGTCCCTGCACCTGCCTAACCTTGTCTAAGCAGGTGCTTTTGACCACTGAGCTATTTTGCCTGTCCAGGAATATAAAGTTTTGCTAGGTGGTACACAACAGGGTTCTACTTTGGGTTATATTCAATTGGAGACTGTTAACTATCCAAGAAGAGCTGTGTAGGAGGTAGCTGGCATCAGGCCCGGAATTCTTCACAAATAAATAAGTTTAGGGGTGTTTGGGCATTTAGTAGTATTATAAACTTATCACAGTGCTGAGTGACATTGGGTGAGGTCAGTCAGCAAGTGACTAAACAGAGATGATGTCCAGGAACTGAGTCATGGGCACTCCCTCGTGGAGAGATAAGAAAGAACCAAAAAAAAAAAAAAAAAAAGGAAGAGGCTGAAGAAGAGCAGCCATAGGCAGCAGCCAGGCAGAGGTGTGTCCTTTCCAGTCAGATGAAGAAGACTTTTCAAGCAGAAGAGAGAGTTCGTCTGGGTCGAGCACTGCTCAAGTAAGAGGAGGAGCAAAAGTTGGTGATAGCACCTAATGATGCAGAGGGCACTGGGAGCCTTCTTAGACCAACGGCAGGGGAATGGTGGGTGCACTCGCTGAGTAGAGTATGTTCTAGGAATACGAGAGGAGACACGATGTGAACATAGATCGCTCTGTTGAGAAATTCTACTGTGAAGAGTCATGGAAACACAGGACAGCTTCCGGCAAGGAAGTGACATCAAGAGATGATTTCTAAGATTGGAGAAATAAAGCACGTCTGTGTCAACAGGAAAGATCTGGAGGGGAAAACTACACTCACATGGAGGGAGGCCAAAGTGCTGGGACACCCATGCCTTTGAATAGGAAGGAGCAGTAGGGTCCAGTAAGAAACTTGGTAAATCGCAGCTCTATTGCCAAGTTCAGCTATTGCCTGTTTTTCTACATAAAGCTTTATTGGAGGACAGAAATATATTTTTGTTTTGCATATTGTCTATGGCTATTGTTGCATGCCAAGATGAAAAGTTATGATAGAAACCACCTAACATGCACAACCTAGAATACTTGTTATCTGCCTTTTTTTTTTCTTTTTTTTTTTTTTTGGTAGTAGGAACTGAACTCAGGGCCTCACACTTGTGCTGTCTGATTCTCAACTAAAAAAGTTTCTTGTCCCTATTCAGTTGGGCTTAGACAGGAGCGGTGTCTCCTGCAGAAAAGACCAGGAGCAGCACCTCAAGAGCCACCCTGGAAAGTGGTCCACAGAGTAGAAAAACTGTGGAAGCTCATTTTTGATTGCTTCTATTTTCTCCATGACAGAGGAGACAGAAGTCATTCTCGGAGATAAGGACTGCTTGATTTCACGAGCTCTTCTCAGCCCTAGTGAATTGCCCTAAAGATCTGATTGGCAACGTGAACATGGACTGTGAGAGTCTGAGCATTTACATCCATCCACAAAAATGGTATCATTTCTGACAGAGCTAACAGATTCATCAGATCAAATTTTCAACTGGTTCATGTTTCTGAAGATAAAATAGCTCTCTTATGCTTGCCCATTTCAAGCCTTTGTCTCCTATTCAGCTCCTCTTTTAGATGTTGTACAGAAACAGACTCCCTGGCAATGCAGTGTGAGCAGCACTGTGTGGGCCACCAAGGGTGGGTCATGCTGAGCCAGAGACATCATTGTCAGCATTGGTGTACACGGGGTCCACCCTCAAGTCTCAGGGACCCAGCATGTGGCTGTTGCGGGAGGCCACTCATTATCTGCAGTATCTCAACAAATCATGAAATCGGTCCTGTCCTGAAACATCAAGAAATCACTATATGCAACGGAAGCAAAGGTGAAGTGTTCCTTATTTGCATTTAGAAAACCAAAGTGCTGATCAATGTATCTTCCACCTGGGTTCTGGCTCTTTCTGATCATCCGTGAAGAAATTGGACAGCAAGTTGTTAAGGAAGGTTGGAGCTGTAGTCTAGGAAAGATTTGTTTTTGTTTGGGATGGGAATGAGGGCACAGATACCCCTGTGGCTGTCCACTGCTCTGGATGCTCATCTGGCTGCCTGATTTCTGCTTCCTGTTCAGTGTGGTATACTGGTGACATCCTGAGAGACACAGTTTGTTATTCAGGCACTGATTAAATCTTCAATTGTTTGACAATCAGATAGGATCCCTGGGTAGGCACATTGTTGAACTGTCACCCATTTTGGTACATTTGAGCCTAAATTTTGCTTCATTCTATTGAGAAGTAGAGACCAGCAAGGATATGATGGATTGAGATTGAAAAACCAAAAAGCAAACCTTCAGGGACAATGTATACCTGCTTATCTACACAAGGATTGGACAACATCATTACTTTCGATTATTATTATTATTATTATTATTATTATTATTATTATTATTTTAGTATGTGCTTGCAGTACAAAATGATTACATTCTCTAAACACTGATATCTCTAAACCCACTTATAAAAAGGAAAAACACAACATGCAAATTCCTTTTTCTCATGTGATAATAGGAACTGAGCCAAGGTTTGTAATTTTATTGAAATATAACATACGCATAAAATACACAGTATAGCTTGATGTATGCTTGAAATGGAAATATATCTGTATACCCAGCACCCAGATCGAAGTCCATTGCATCACAAGAAGCATAAGTCCCCACTCTACCAACCTAATCATATGTTAGTTTGGCTTCTGATAATACAGATTACTTTTACACACTCTTAAAAGGTCTGTAGGGGCTGGCAAGATAGCTCAGTGGTCTAAAGTGCCTGCTTAGGCAATCTTAGGCAGGTACAAGGTACCATGGTTTGATGCCCGGAACCACATGCCATACCAGCTCCACCCTCAGGGTGGGCTGAGCCAGCCCAAAAATAAGTCTGTAAGTCCAACCACATGATATAGTATTTTTAGTCTGACTTATATTACTCAACATTATATTTATGAGACTTAATGAGATTATTTTTCATATTCTGTTCATTCTCTTTGCCATATAGTATTCTATAACATTTATTTATTCTATGGTTGATAGATATTCATTAAATTTTCAGTTTAGGACTATTATGCATAGTGAAGATTACTGTTTGTGTAACATTTCTTTTGATAAATATCAGCCTTTCTGAGGGATATGCAACAGGAAGTGTAATTGCTGGTCATAGACAGTCAGATGCTCTGCTTTGATAAATACTGCCAATTTTCCAGACTGGAAAATGAGCTATTTGGACTTTTTCTTTAGGTGAATAAAAAGTAGTTTAAAAAAATTAGAAGTGATACAGTATTTTACTAAACAAGATGATAGGAATTCAACAATGGTTGTTATATTGCATGTTGTCTTCAAAATAGTTGTTCAGATTACCAGATACAAGCATGCAAAATTGGTCAAAAAATTAAAAAGAGAAAAAAAGTTGAGCACTAACTGTTCCTTTCAACAGTCCAGTAAAAATCAACACTACAATTATCCAAACTATCCTGTGTATATACATATATTTTCCCCTTCATTTCTTTATTTTTTTCTCCTTTCTATATTTTTTCAGAAGAACTGAAAATATTGTACCACACTGATATATATGTACCTATGTTTATAGAAGCACAGTTTGTCATAGCTAAATCTTGGAAAGAACCCAAATGCCCATCAACTGAAGAAGGGATAAAAAAGGATTGGTATTTTACACAATGGAGTATTACTCAGCTATAAAGAATGACAATCTCAAGGCTTTTATAAATAGTTGGATGCATATATAATCATAAGTGAAATAAAATATACCCCCATGTGTAAACATCATATTGTCTCCCTAGTGTAAGAACCTGCAAGAGAAAAAAAAAAAAAAAAGAACCTGCAAGAGTAAATAAAAATCAGAAAAGTGCAATACATACTGTGAAAAGGAAAGAAACTATTCAAACAGATTTTAAAACATCATTTCAGGGAGCTGGGGAGATGGCTCAGTGGAATAAATGCTTGCCTGGCAAACACAAGAACTTAAATTCAATCCCCAGTTCTGAAAAAAAAAAGTCATTTCACATATGTTTTTAAACATATCATTTGCAGACACTTTATGTTACATGACTATAATTGGAAATAGTGCTTACAAAATAAATGAGCTCTCCAGAAATGCACTCTGTATGCTGAACGTTGGTCATAAGAATCTATAATTTCAGATTTAGGAGTAAGAACATCTGGCCTCTCTGTACCTGTGCATGCATTATTGGAGTACCTGATTCACATATTTGAAAGCTATGATAGGAGATTTCTTAGAAACCTTCCTAAACTTCACCCACCCAACTCACCCACCACACTGATAATGCTCAGCTCTCTGAATTTCCTAAGATGTCTTCCAGCTCTTTCCTTGTTCCCCTTCCCAGACTGTCTTGTTCAACTGCTGATAGTTCTCAACTTTAGTTAGCACCTGCCTGCTTTCTTACAGTCTTCTGTTTTCCAACTCTCCCTGCTTATCTTTAGAGCAATGGTCTTCAAAATAAACTCACTGTTTCAAATTTGATTGAGTTTCACATTCTTTTCATTGTCTGTACCTACAAAATGGAGTTCTTGTCTGTTTTGTTCATGTGTTTAGCAAACAAATATTTTCCAAGAGCCTGTTAGACCCCAAGCATCTTGCTGGCATGGGGGATCCATCAGTGACCAGAGCAAGCATATTGGCCCCAACTCTGGTGTGAAGGATTCATCTCAGGAACCCTGGCACCTCTCTGCTCCAGCAGCTCCTAACTGCCTGCGATTCCTCAGTCACTGTCATTCTATTGTTGATGCCTTCACGACTGTGCACTGTTCCCAACTGCTCTTTTCCATGGCATCCACCAGGAAAATGTCTAGGCCACCTGAGCAGAGTCACCATCAATAGAACTGGACCATCTCCTGCCCATGCTGTGCTTTCCAGGATTCACTCCCAGTTCTCTGTTTTTCTGTGAAGTCTGTCATAATTTCTTCCACACTGTCACTCTGTAGCTACCTGTCAATATGCATGATACCTACTCTGGATTTGTGAGCTGCTTAAAGCAAAAATAGTCATGTTTGTGATTCTGAGATCTATCTCAGTGTTGTCATGTAGTACATGCTCCATACATGTCCATGCAGGGGGATGGAGGGAGGGAGGGAGGGA